>NC_064303.1:42719888-43010664 GCF_023373825.1 Bactrocera dorsalis
CATGGCCGTAGGACGAACCGTTCCCGAGATACGAGCGAAAAGGCGGAGCGCCACAGCGCAAGGTGAAAATTGTTGCAGCTCTCAGCTAACCTGTATTGGTCATCCAGAACCCACCGCGTGGAGGTGGCTGCTCTTCGGGTTCCTCCCAAGGCCAACCCAACCAACCATATGTCAGGCTTGTTTTAGTCTGAATCTGTGTCAAATTTATTGAAAAAATCAGTTTTTGTACTAAACTTTGGCACTTGTTGCCTAGATTTCAGTATAGAGCATATAAAACGACCACGCGATTGGGGGCCAGTAACTTTAGAAGATGCCTCTGTCACCAGTTTAACGGTTCTCTCGACTGCCACGGTGTGAGAGGGGAATTCACTAAATTTCCATACCTCTGCTTTGTCTCCCGACAGCCCTTTTAAGAGTTCTTCGTTAGAAACTGAACAAAGAACTGGTAGAACAGTCAAGGTAATAGTCTTCCAGTTAATCATGTCGTAATAATTATTAGCTTTGAAATTCAGCTTTGGCACTTTATTACATCTAACCCTTCCATTTACAGTGTCAGACTCTGCTTCTCTGGCTGCCAGAAGACGGTCAAGGGCCAACTTTCTGACTTCTATCCGTTCGTCAGTCATCATACTAAGGAGAATGTTTTCTGGAAGAGCAAAGAAAGCATTCTGTTGAATGGATGAATCGACAACCTTGCGCAGTTTAACAGGTAAGTATCTCGACCTTTGAATTGCAGCATAGAGATGGCGCGAGCCATCTTTGATTGTACTGTTGAATCTTATTGAGAACCACAAAGGTGAGTAAACTGTAAGTGCGAGTATCTACTTGACCAAAATCTTTATTTCCTTTGTTGGTTTGTCAGTAGAAATGTATACTCTCAGAATTCTATTTGCACATGTGAGCCAGCGAGATTTGCACATGTTACCTGGATGCATCGACGCTAAATCTGAGGAACATTGACCGGAAATAACCGCTTCTGATATTTTATAGAGATAAGCTTGGTCTGTGCTAAGTTGGGTCGGATTAATAACCTCAGAAGGTAATTGGCAGGATGGAAAACTTTCAAATTTGACAACAGGCAACTTCTCACAATCAGGGAGCAGTTTACCTATGTCGCCAGAGAATGTTTTTGGACTCTTTGAGACACCATCTATATGTTCGAAAAGAGCACGAAATGGAAGTTCGTTGAAATGTAGAAGACAAACAACCCACTGTAATGGCCTACCTATTCTTTCTTCTAGTTTCCGAATGATTCCACCTTTCCAACCTGTGTTCGGTGTTCGTGTTGGTGCCATCAGCACCGACAACTTCTAGATGTTCCACATCAACTGAATTATCTTGTAAATGTTGCCATATAGCTTGCGTCTCATCCTCAGCTGACCCGGAAGGAGAGGTGACGTGGCCAAAGTAATGACAACCAGGTTCCGCTATAAGAGAAATATGTTCCTCTTCGACAGTGTCGCGGTAGTACTTTTCACCTTCGCTGACTTGTGTAAGTGTATTGTGTTTGCGGCCGTCAAAATACAGCCCATATACAGAGTCAATACTTTCGGTGTTTTGGAGATTAACTACAATACTTTTTTTTTGGCCGACTAATCTTGCATTTGTCAGCGACAAAGCTAGCCTGATCCTCTGTTATCAAACCTGCTTTTTTGGCATCCAGAAAGGAGATGAAACAATCAAGGCCGCTGCTCTATCACTTACTCCAAATCTTTGGGCAGCTAAAGCAGTATGTTCTAATACTAGTGTGTTTTGTTTGGTTTTAGAGGATGGAAGAGAGAATTTATCATCAGCATCGTTTTTGGAAGAATCCACGTGCGACGCACCTACATTGTTGTCGTCTGTATGAGAGTCTGGCTGATCTGAATGGTCACGTGTTCTAGCTGATACTTTTCTGGTAAGTGTTGATGTTGAATGACGTTTTGAAAGCTTTTCTTTACGGTCATTTTTCTTTGTAATCTTTTTTGTTTCAGGTAAATCAGCACTTCCAATGCGACCAATTCTTCTGGTTCTCTGGTCCTAGAGAAATGGTTGTTCATTGATAGGAACTTTACTTTCCTTTGGACAAGTGCAAGAAGAAAAATAAATGCATTTACAAGCAGCGATGTCAAATAATTTTCCGGCAGAAGAGACAAAGTCATCTCTTTTAGAGCTCAAACCTATTGGGTTCCTTAAAAACATTTGTTTAAGAATCAGAAATTTCTTATGGTATGTGGTGAGCATTTGTACAACTCTGGTGTGTGAAACTATCGGAATAGATGACTTTTTGAAAGTATTTTCAACGTTTTTTGCAACTATTTCTGTAACCTCTTTACTCCTAGGTTCATAGTTGTCGCCTCGGAGTCACCCTATACGAAATCTTTCAAACTGATAACACAAAAGAACATCCTGGTAAGTAGGTAACTGGGACTCAGAGAGATTGTACGGATATATGCCAAACACAAGACATTTCTGTCTAAATTTAAATTTAGATACAGACATTTTGAGTTCTGTGTTCTGTTGAGAGAATATAAGTGATAGCACTCGGCGAAATCAACGTCAAGAAGTGTGGCCGCAAGCCGATTTTCACCTTGCACTGTGGCGCGCCGTTTTTTCGCTCGTATCTCGGGAACGGTTCGTCCTACGGCCATGATCACACATACCATTTTGGTAGCAAATGAATGGAATCAGGAAGTACTAAGGCAACTTTTCCGCACTATTAGAAATCCCGAATCGAAAAAAGTCCGGAATCGACCCACCCTATTATGTACTGAGAAGCCAAGCGGTTAATATGTGTTCTAACGTTGCGTTTTCGTCGCAGAATGGGCAGTTTCCATGAGAGGCACGTTGCAATAAATAAGCGTGTGTAATTATGGTGTGTCCCAGACGTAAGCGGGTAAAGGGCCTGATGGCGCGTAAGGTGATGTCGGCAGTGTAGGTCGGCTTAATTCTGAACGGGTTGATTTTAGAATAGTGATGAATACTCCAATTATCTTTTGCTGATTTTTTCCTTAGGCGTGTAATCTCAGTTATAATGTCTTGTTTTGTGAAATAACCGAAAGTTATGGTTGGTGTATTTGCTGCATTTTTCGCAGCTGCGTCTGCTTTTTCATTAACGGATATCCCTGTGTGCCCCGGGATCCACATCAGTTTCAGTTTGTTTGGATATTTCAATAGATAGTTGCGTATGGCGACTATTTCATTTTGTGTATTTTCCGGCGATTCTATGGCTTCGATGCAAGATTTGCTATCGGTGCATACGATATACTTTCTCTTAGTGTAATTTACATAAGTAACTGCTTCTAATAAAGCGACGACTTCGGCCGTAAATGATGAACATATTGTGTGGAGAGTGCCGTGTCGAATCAAGTCACCATTTTCTTTTGTGACTGCGAACGTTGAGCTGTTTGCTGTTTTTGAGCCGTCGGTGTATATAAAGTTCCAACCGTCACTGGAGTATTTTGACTTCTAGGAAGCGAAGAGTTGCCTGTATTTTTCGCTTGAGGTCTTATCCTTCGGCAGTTGCAGGGTCTTCATAGCAAAGGAAGAATTTTTTATCATACATTGTGGACGAGTTTCAGGTCCAAGAGAACATTTATAGGAAGGTAAATCAAGTTGCCTGGCGAAGTTAACGCTTCGCGCGATGGCTGACAAGCACTTAGGTTTCCGTTTCCTCGAGAGAGCATTGTGGATGTCTTTGGCGAGAATAGTGTTCGTCGTGAACAGAAGCTTTGGTAGTAAACGTCTGGTGCAGTCGATAGATATTTGATTATATTTAGTCGCGTTAAGAGGCAGTCCTTAATATGCTTACAATGGGTCTTAAAACTATATTTAGAGTCTAGTACTAGCCCTAAGATTTTAAGTTCATTTACCATACTAATATTAATATTGTTAGAATAGGTTAGTAAACCTGAGCATGTTCGTTTTTTACAAATGTGTAATGTTTTTGATTTTTCGTGAGAGAAAGTAGTTCCTGATGATAGGGACCATGTCGAAATTTCGGATAAGATATTCTCAAACAGTTGGGCTGAATTGGTGAGGTTTGCATTCTTTGTGTAGAAAATTACATCGTCAACATAAAGCTGACACTCGATGCCGCGATGGTTGTGAGTTGAGTAATCTCTTCGAAAGCTATTATAAAAAGGAAGGCGGATAATGGAGACCCTTGCGGGGTTCCGTTGTCAAGTGAAGCTATGGAGGAGAGGAAACCATTTATTTTTACTTTGCATTGCCTGTGACAGAGGAAGTTCTTGACAAATTTCTTGATTTTAGGGCCTAGTTTCCACTTATCTAATTGTGTCAGAACGATATGGACACCAACATGGTCGAATGCTTTCTGAAAATCAATTGCTAAAATTGAGACATGGTTTTTAGAGGAAAGATCGCTTGATATAAAGTGATCTAGGTGCAAAAGAGCATCGATGGTGCCATAATTCTTTCTGTATGCGGTTTTGTTGGGGCTATGAGTTTTCTTTTGTTGCCATACCACATCAGCCGGTTAACTATAACTTTTTCAAGAAGTTTTCCCAAACAGGGTAAGAGCGATATCGGCCTATACTTAGTTGTTGACATCAAGCGCTGACTTATTGGGCTTCAGGATAGGAACTATACACGAAGTTTTCCAGGCATAAGAATAACATCCGCTTTCAAATATATTGTTATAGAGGTTGAGTAAACGATGCTTAGCCTGGATAGGCAAGTTTTGAATGATTGGATAGGTAATTTCGTCAAGACCAGGGGTTTTGCCTTTAACAGACGAAAGGGCGAATTCGAGTTCGGTTAGTAGAATTTCCGACTCTAGTTGCTTAGCGGGAGGCGATAAACGGTACAAAATAGGTGGTTCAATACTTATTCGTTGAGATTTTAGGTTGCGGAATGTGTCTGAGAAACTTGCATCGGAAGAAGAGAGTGACAGGAAAGAAACAAAAAGTTGGCAATATCTACGGGAGCCGTTAATGGACCGCTTTGTGTTTGAATGTAGGAAAATAGAGGCTGTTTAGGAGATCCGGTTAGCATTTTGATATCATCCCATATTTTCTTTGGGCTGGTGCGGGGGTTTATGGTCTCAGTGAGTTCTTCAAACCTTTTCTTTTTATAATGTTTGGCAGAACGTCGGAATAACGCATTTGCCTTTTTGTAAAGGAGCAGGTTTTCAGCTGAGCGTGTTCGCTTGTATTCATAGCCTAAATTCTGCTTGGTGAGCGGAAGTCTGGACAAGTCAGCGTTCCACCAAGGAATATTTTTCCTACTTTTGTTGGGAAGCGTTCGAGGGATGGAAAAGTGAGAAGCGGTACGTATGATTCTCGAAATTTTAGCAGACTCTTGGTTCGAGTTGGAGGAAACTTGCGTGGTCTCACAAAGATTGTTGCATATTTGTCTGAACTTTTTCCAATCAGCCTCATCAGTTTTGAATTTAGATGTAAGTTTAAATGTACTCGTATTTTGATTGTTGCGCGGCTTTGTTTGTATGAATATTGGGAAGTGGTCGCTGCCAAACAAAGAATTTAGCACTTGCCATGTTCATTGGACCGCTATCGTTAAGACAGATAATATTGGATGCAAGTAGCGCATCTTCAACTTTTTCGCCTCTTGAGTTTGTGTGCGTGGATCCCCATATTGTACTCCAGGCGTTTATATCTCCTCCTAAAATAAGTGGTTTATTTAATTGGTTTATCAATTGCAGAATATCAGGAGAAGCAAAATCTTGTGTGGGTGGAATGTAGATGCAAGCTGCTGCTGGTTTTGTTGGTGCATTAATTTCAATGGCAACTACTGAGAGATTAGACCGAACAGTTAGTACTTTGTGGGGTATGCTTCTTCTTATTAAAATAGCAGCGCCTTGTTTTTTTGTTGCTACGTGCGGGAGATTGTTAAAATAGCCTACGTAGGATTTTGGCGTGTGGGCAGGTTGATTATGTGGAATATGAGTTTCATTAAGGAAGATCATGGATGGAGTGTAAGAATTGATAAGAGTTTCTAGTTCGTGATAATTGTTGGCATAACCGTTCATATTCCATTGTATGATCGACAGCATACCGAAAAAAGTAAAGACAAGAAACAGAGAAGAGAGATATATAAATAGTTAGTGAGTGGGGAGAGAAAATTGAGTCTTGGCAACTATGAGTAAACTATGCTTGGCATAGCGCGTCTAGTCGCGTGAAGACGAATGTTTAAGACTTGAGCTATTAGCGAATTGCGCAATGTCATTTAACTTAGCGCTTGCTAAGATGGATTTCATTGCTTCGCTGAGCTGAGAGTTTAGAAAGGTGGGAAGATTGGTATTAGTACTTTGGGGGGATGGGGATAAAGCGGTAAGGCTTATTGCATTTGATTTTAATGAAGAGGTGGATGGTGTATAGATTGGTGGAGATATAGGAATGATGTTTGCATTATTGTTTGTTGCTGTAGTTTTCTCAGTGGGTATATTGATATTGTTGGTTGCTATGGGAGCAGGTCGCTTAGTAATTTCAGAGAATGATTAAAGAGGAATGGGGGAGGGAGCTTGCGCTCTGTATTTCTTTGCTGCTTCGCGCATACTGCACTTTTCTTCCGTTTTTATTTTTAATATTTCTTTCGCTTGTTGGAATTTTGGGCAACTAATTGAGGACGCGGGATGTTCACCAGAACAATTTGCGCACATTAATCTTGAGCATTTTTCTTCTTCGTGCGGAGGGAAATTGCAATTGACGCATGATGGAAGATTTTTGCAATGCTTTAGTGTATGGCCAAGCTTTTGGCAAGATTTGCAACGCATTGGGTTGGGGTAATATGGGCGAACAGAAATTTTCCTCCATGCAACATCTATTTCTTCGGGAAGTTTGTAGCTTTCAGAGGTTAAAAGTAACGCACCTGTTGGTGTTAGAACTCCTTCAGTTTTTCTCTGAAATCTGTAAATGGATGTTACACCATATGCTTCAAGGCCTTCCACAATTTCGTTGTCTGGGACGTGATTGAGGAACGGAGCGAAAATTGTGCCTTTGACACTATTGAGTTGCTCATGGTATTTTGCTTCGATTTGGCAGATGCCTGAGAGGTTTTTGATGTTGATGAACTTTTCGGCAATTTTTTTTATTTTTTGCAAGTAGCAAGAGATTTCCATCTCTCATCTATGTGATTTTCACATCTTTACTTATGGCGTTAAGGGCTTTATGTACCAAAAAACATGAAAAACGTGATAGGGGCTTGTTGTTGTCGCACGATTTTAATACAATGAACTTAGGATCGTCGTTCTTTGTAATGTTTATAAGAGGGAGATCAGGAAACTTTTCAAGAGATTTGTTGGCTTTTTTCCTTTTTGATCGTGGACTAGAGGAAAGCAGGGCAAACCTGTTTTCCCCTGGGTTAGTAGCCCCGGGGAAGCCGAACGGCTTCATTAGAATTATAATTTTTTAAGTGGTATGTGATTCTCACCAACTACCCTTATGAGAAGCGCTAATGTAGGTGTGATAAGAGCTACCTTTGCTTTTGTTAAGTCTAGGTGCGTCATAGTATTGCATTTTTTTATTTATATGTTTAAGTGCGTATGCACTAATTTGACGTTTAGTACCGCGCCACATAGTTGACATTTTTTAAGCAGGATTTTTGTATCATTATTGGCGAAAGCCATCCTGCGGGGTCGAAAAGTTACGAACATATATTTTTGTTTTTATATTAAGTTGTCAGGGGGAATCTGACTATGTTTTTTCTACCATTATGTGGGGTATTGCAAAATTGTGGCTCTAGTGGGAGTCGTACGACGTACCGGCCATTATTTGATTGAGTAGTTATGGGGGGAAGTTTCCTTAATTTTTGACATTTCCTTAATTGTGAATTAAGGTGTTTATTTGTATTGTACTCAACTTGAGTTGGTATGGTTGTAACTAGTTCGGTAACTAGTCCATTCTGTATTTCGCTGTGTAGCGTTTGCACTTTTTGTGCCTTTGAGCAACATGGTGTCTCTTGGCTATTTTTTTAATTTTCGGGATTTGCTTTTGCAATTGAACCCGTGGTTAAGTTTGTAAATGCGCTTCTTTGGAGAGAGATCGGATATCTTCTGTAATGAAGCATTGTATGATGTCTTTTCTGACAATATAAGCAGTTAAATTTGCTTTTGCAATTTTTAAAATTATGTGTATCGGACAAGCAGTTTGTACAGAGTCTTTTTGATCTGACAAAGTTGTTCCTTTCGTTAATGTTTAATTTCTTAAACTTTTCGCAAGATTTTAGCTTGTGCCCTCTTGTGCATAGTTCGCATGACGTATGTATTCTTTGTTCGGATATGGACGCTTGCATTTTGTTAAAAATTCTATTTGATTTGTTTTTGCTTCTAGCTTGGGGTCTATTGAAGCTATTATTTTGGTCGTGTTTAATGTTCTTATTTCTGATTATTTTTTCTTCTAACCTTTCCGCAATTTCATATTGGGTGGTGAGAAAATCTTTCATTTGTGGCCACGTTGGGCACATTTTTCGTGATGAGAGCGATTGCTCCCATAGAAGTAACGACTTTTCTGGTAATGCGGCGGTGCAAATGTTTACCAGAATTGGGTCCCAGCTGTCTGTGGGAATATTTAGCGTCGACAGAATCGACAAACAATTAGAAACAGTGGATTGTAGTGTTACAAATTCTTCACTTGTTTCTTTCTTGATTTTAGGCATGTTTAATAGTGTCGTTACTTGCTTATCGACCAGTATTCTTTCGTTTTCGTAACGTGCTTTTAGAGCTTCCCAAGCCAAATTGAAATTTTCGTCATTTAGAGCGAACTGTTTTACTATTTCGCCTGCTTGACCTTTTGTTTTGTATCGGAGGTGATACAGTTTTTGTGCCTTTGATAGTTGTGGATGGTTGATGTAAACGGCTGTGAACATGTCCCGGAAGGACGGCCATTCTTCATAACCTCCGTAAAACGTTTCTGTATCACATGCGGGCAACTCGAGGTGGATGCCTGAACTTGCCTCGTGACTGTCCATTTGTGGCAGCTCTACTCTACTGTGGAGAGTAGGGGCAATTGCTTTAATTAGCTTTAAGTGATCGGAGATCATAGCTTTCGTTTCTTCATATTGGTCAAGGCAGTTTTCGTAAATATCGTAAGCCGATGATTTAAAATTTTGAGGTAGATCTGAATTGTCAGATTCTACTATGGCGTCATGAGCCGCTTGGAGTCGTGTCCAAAAATTATTAAGATTTATAATTTTGATTTCTAGTAGCGATTCCGAGTTTTCGTGAATCGGTGAAGAGGCAAATCTAGTGCAGTATCTTGTTAAGCTGTCACTTTCTGAAATGAATTTAATAGCCTGTTTTGAGCGTATAGCTGCTGCAGGTGTATTACGATTTTTTTCGTTATTAACCATTTTTATTATATTGTATATTTGTATATTAAAATACTGTTAAAGATTTTCTCTGTGTAAACTGATCTATGATATTCTAATAGAAGCGATAAAGTATAATAAATTGAATACTCTTTTGAAGAGTTTTTTTTTTTTTGGTTTTAGATTATATCTGTAAAAAACGTATTTTTAATTAATATCGTTTTTTATTTATTTGCAATGTTATTGCAATATTACTTTTTTATATTTTATTTTGAATTGTTGATTACTTTTAAACCGCCTTTTTTATATAGTAAAATATTTGATGTCCGAAATTTTGTATTTAGGTACACCCTAATACTCGGACCTGTATATACATATGTATGTATGTACTTATGCTTTGTGCGATTGAGAGCTCGTTATAGAGATCAATTCGCTTTTTGTACGCTTTTTGTACGCAATCCTGCTTTGCCAAAGAACAAGAGGTATTGCTGTATAGCTGCCAATCTGGACTTTGGATATTTGTTTGTACTAATATGTGTCACAGGCAGATTCTTTGCCGTGTGTTTGTATATAAATGTAAATATATTTGTTTGAAAAAAAGAGTGAGATTTAAAACGGAATTGAAAAAATGTTTTTTTCCTTTTTTTTTCGTTCTGCTCTTATGTATTAGACCCGGCGTCTAATATGCAATATAGATATATGTACATATATAACCGTGTAGGTTATATATGTATATTTTGTTTCTGTTTTTATATTTTTAAATATTTCTTTTCGCAATTGTTTGGACTCACTCCTAGTTAATGCTTTATTTAGCATAAAGAGTATTGTCGGAAAATATTATATAGTACTTGCTTAAATTGTTCTATGTTTTTGAGCTTCAATAATTCTATATATGAATATTTTGATATATTTTACCGTGTTTGGTAAAATTTTATTATTAGGATTTTAATTACAGGTATAATGATAAGTACGTTTGGTATTCCTTATGCTTTGCAGGGTGTAAAGTGGCTTATTATTTTGACCTTATGTGTATACATATGTATTTATGTCTCTCCCGCCAATTTTGTTCCTCCGCTTCTTCTAGTCTTCCAACTGGCTGGCTTCTTCGTTTCTCCTCCTGTGCTCCAGCTACCTTCTCGTACTTTTTTGTTTGTTTGTATATTTGATTTAATTGGTCGCGCCCGTTTGATCCGTTTTTGTGGATTTTTGTTGAATTTTATTGTTTTATTGTATTTTTAGACTTCGCGCCGATTTATGTTTCGTGTTTAGGTTTCGCGCCTAATATTCTCTCTCTTATTATTTTTTTGGTTTTTGTTGGAGCTGTTATTTATATTTTAATTTTCCTTGTAATTTGTTTTTATTTTTGTTATGGTTGGGTCACTGAACTATTTTTTTTTTGTTTTTGCACTGCACCCTTTTATGTTGTTGTTTGTAGTTTTTTTTTTCTGTTCGCGCCCGAAGAGTGTTTGTTGTATTGATATACCTTTAGTTTGAGTTTTCGCGCCTGGTTGCCTGTGTTATTGTTTTTCTTGTTGGAATTGTTTATTTTATTTTGTTTTAAATTCGCGCACAGTGTTTTTTGGTTTTTGTTCTGATTGTTTACTGCACAGTTTTGTTTGTTTTTTGTCACCACACTTTTTGTTGCGTTATATATATATATATGTACATGCATGTATGCATTTAGATTTATGTACCACTGTGTTATAATATATTTATGTCACTGCATTTGTTTTTTGTTTTCTGTCTTTTTTTTTTCTTTTTTTTATGTTTTCGCGCGTTTGTTTGTTTACTGGAACTATTTGGTATATTTTGGTTCCCTAATCACCGCAGTTTTTGTTATTGCATATACTTGTATACATTTTGTTTTTTTTTTTTTGATGAGTCACTGCACTTGATTTTTTGTTTTTTAATCTTCGCACTTTTTTTGTTTGTTTGCCTATTTGTTGTATACATATGTATATTATGTAAAATTATAACTTTTGTCACTTCAACGCACTTGTTTCGTTTTATTTTATTTATTAGTGTTATAGAAGCACTGTTTATGTCACCACACTTTTCTTCTGTTTGTTTTTTCTTTTTTAGATTTTAGATTTGTTTAAAATCCATTAGTGCCTTTCTGTTAGGCTCGAAGCACCATGTTTAAACCCCTCAATTTGTTAGGGTATTCCAGCTCAATAACACCCGCGATTAAGAACTCAAAATGAAAATACGCGGGTAATTTCGTACACAATTGTTTTAATCTTTGATATGTACTTATGTATATTTAGAATACAATAAAAGACTTAATAATACTTAAATAGATTCGGAAAAGTGGTGATTAAACGCAGTTGGTTGTTGGATTGATGCTCGCAGGAACTGGGAGAAAAAAAACGAAGTTACTTTGTAGATTGTGTTGCTGTGAGGATAGTTAGCGACGAATTGGACCGGGAGATGACGAATGTGTGTATATCGAATGTAGTTTCCTTTCCTGTTGTCTATCCCTTTTGTTTAGTGGGTAAGAGCACAGGTGTGGTGAGTTGCGTTGAAGTGTCATCAGCTGTGGTGAATGGCGATGCAGCATTAGGATGCGCCAGTTTTACCGAGTAGAGGGGGTGGACGCTTAACTCATTTAAACAAAAAGAAACACGTGGGATAGAGCGCAAAAGAAGAATAATTAAAGATAACTGCACTGAAGCGGGTGAGAAAGTCAGACGAGATCCGCGAAAGAGAGCAAACGTATGCACACGGCGGGGTTTAGTCGATGACTGTTATTTAAAATAATAAGATCTATACTAAGTTAAACGGGATAATTACAAATTTTCTTACGCTGCTTCAAGTAAAGCCATGGGATTACTTTTATCAATCCTGAACCTTATGGTCCTTTGGTGATGTTTTTAAACTGAATCAGATGAACTTGTATAAAAAAAACACGTTAGGGTTCATTTTATTGAATGCAAAAACTATATTTATACATATATAAACGTATAAAAAATTTGAATATTTACGTTCAATTCAAATTAAAATACTTATTTTGTTTCGTATTTCAATGTATTCGAAAATGTCATTTAGAGCTACACCAGGGAAGTTATTTCATAAAATTTCTATTCCTTTCGTATCGAGTGCGGCGATCTGCACATTCGACACGTTACGAAATTACATTCGATACGATTACTTGCTCGCTTACGACTGCCGCGATTCGGGCCCTGATATTATTATTTTTGTTGGATTCGAACAAATTTTGTTCATAAGGTGATATACATACTACATGCATTATTCGTACAAAGTTGTATCCAGCTATATTAATGGGTTAGAGGAGTTACAGGTTTGAAAAATTCGAATCTTATTAAATTCTACAACACCTCTGGAATATTGTCCTAAATTTTTAGGTTGATCCGGGTAATAGTTTTGTAGATACAGCGTTGAGAACTTATGCGCTCGAGGCAAGCTAGGCTAAAAACGCGTTTTTCTTCAAACTGTGTTTTTGAAGTCGGTTGATAAGATTTATCGAGAGCTACTTAACCGATCTTCATGAAATTTTATACATGTTTTTATTAAAGACTTGGTCGAATGTTTTTTTTTAGTACAAGTATTTGAAAAAAAAATGTCGCGGAATTTTGACTGAGATTTTTATTTTTTTATACAAATGTATGCCAAAAATTCAATTTTCACGTATTTTTTCACTTTAGATGATCCTGTATGGAGCTATCCTGTCAACGCGGACGCATGTTTTTTCCGAGGGGTCACCGAGAATGGCGTCCCAATTTCATTTTTATATGAGAAAATAATTGTTGAAAAAATGCTGAATAAGTGGAATTTAAAATTGCGCTATGTGGGAAGAAGACGTAGTTGTTGTCCGATTTAGTCATTTAGGTCACGTACTAAATTTTGTCGGAATCGGACAGTTGCGTCCCGAGATATGGTATTTCTCCAAAAAATGAGCGGTGCCACGCCCATATTCCAATTTTCACACCGGCACTCATAGAACTCTCTGATACAATCTTGGAGGTAGGATTTTGTGTCTCAGACGTTTTTAAGTCTTGATTTATTGTGCTGGGAGAATTTGGTTGCTTGTAGCTTTATTGGTTTATGAGATATGTACATTAAACGTTTTAGAGGGCGGGACCATGCCCACATTTACAACATTTTTTCCCAAAAGTGCCCGTAGCTACGGCTATCTCCTGTACCAAATTAGAGCTTTATATCTTAATTAATTTCTTAGTTATGGCACTTTATAAGTTTTCGGTTAATGGCGTTTTGTAGGCGTTATATATATTTATATATACATATAAACCTATATCTGTTTTGCTTGGTTTTAGGTAATACGTACAACCGTTTATGCAATAATTCAATATTCGTTATTCGCAGAAATATTATTATAATTAAAGTTGGTATCTTCTTGGCTTATATTAATATAAGATAGAGATATATGTATGTATCTATGTACATACATCTGTGATATCAACCAGACCGAAGAGGTTACATTATATTGAGTTCGTGTGGAGAACGTCAATCAGAAGATCGGAACTCATTACATTAGGAATATGGCTTGTAGAATATAAAAATTATTAACAATGTAAAGAGATTTTAAATTGTATTGAACAGTTTGAACGAAATGTAAAAAATCTTAGGAAAATTGTAGGAACCACTTTGCTATTATATTTTATTATTAATTATTAAAATAAATACGACCAAATTAAAATTTACAATTCAATCTCCTTTGAATTGTCGTCTTATATGGCCAGGTATGTATCCGGGAAAGGATGCCGAAACAACGAATTTTTTAAATGAAATTCGATGAAGTCTGATGACCTGATCCCCCAATTCGAAATCTTTAAACAAAGAAATTATCAGGTCTTCTGCTGCGTACATTTGTTCTTCAAGTGTTAATAGATAGTTAACGGCATAGGAATCAGTAATTTCGTAGAAGAGCACATTCTTCTGAAGAAATTCAAAATTCCGTCGTTTTTTATTGCGTTGAACCTTCAATTGATCACAAGTATTATTCAATATACTCCTGTTCAATTTTCGTTCGCGTTTATTCTTTAATACAGCCACAATTTCGACAATGTGACTTTGCCATCACAAAATCAAATCGTTTGTATGCTGTGAAAGCAAGCAATAAAGAAATGAAGTTAGGAAATAAACGAATGAGAGAATTAAAATGTTGAAAGACATTTAAACTGAACTAAATCTAAAATGAGAATAGTGTATAATAATAATTCTATATTTTATATCACAAATTTCTCAAAACTTCAGTGTAAACAACAATTTTCGTAAACACCCCTTCATCATTAGCCAAATGACCACCATCCACCATCATTACTGATATCAAATTTAAGACCGTCAAATGATCTAACTTTACTGGCTGCAACGTAAAGTTGACCATGCAAAAAAACAGGTAATGGGATCTAAAACACACGAAGAAATTCTCTTTCGAATTGACGTGCTGTAGATGTCGATTCAACCAGCTAATTAAACTATGAAAAATATATCTAAAAAAAATTAACTATCAAACAATACACTTGAAATTAAAAAAATTTCTAACTCGCCAAAATAAAAAGAATGATATCAAATGTTATTTCCAATTCAATTTGTTTTTTTTACAAACAATACTAGAAATTTAATGGCCGTTAAAACGTAATTGTAAAAGAATTCAGTGTTGCAACTCACAAAGTCCAAAAGCGCTTTTCGTTATTGCAACTTATGCTGCACTGGATCATGTCAAAAGTTGAAAATTGTCTTTTTCGTGATTGTTCGGCTATTTGATTCTGTTCTGCCTAATTTCACTTAAATATCTTTATTCAGTTGGTGATTTTATATGCGTCATTTTTAATAAATTTTTATTTCGTAGATTTCGTGTATAATTTTAATATACATATATTGAGTGGTTAGTGAGTGTATTAAATTTAATATTCAAAAGCCACTTGAAACTTTTCTTTCAATAAAAAATAGCAGACAGCTGCAAATAAGGCATAATTACAAATTCGTGGAAACGACGTAGATTAAGCGACAAACTGCCAAATAGGGAATAAAATATGCCAAATTAAAATATAGTTCGTCAAAAAAGAAATAAATTATAAAATTTTATGTTTTTTACTATATTTTATTATGCTCCAAATAGGAAAATAGCCAAGATGTCAGAAGTGGAGAATTTCGTAATCTTCGGCGGAAGAGAACGGGAATCCCCAATCATTTGTCGGTAAGTGAATTACTGAAATTTAAATGCATATTGTTTATTTGGTTAATTATAGTAATTTTATTATTTATATAGCTCCAATAACGACTGCACCAAATACAATAAGCTAGTGCAATTGGGGAAGGATAACATTGCTGCAGCTATATAATTTCCCCTTAGAACAGATTACTTACTTAAAATAACTTACACATGTTTATTTCACATAAAAAAATATAAAGAGTCGTTTGGTGCTGATCCGCCCCTGGTTACAACGTAGAGTGTCACAGTAACATAACATGTGTATGTGGCTGTACATGGAATCTTCAATTGGTGCCCAACACTGAAAACGAAGAACTACTCAGCTATAAACGCGTAAGCGTTGTCTACGCCAATCAAAAAGAAAAAGGGCAAACTTTTACCAATTTTAGGCACAAAAATATACAGTGTTACTTATAAAAAACGTTTTCGCATTTTTTTTTAGATAACTCATATATACGGTAGTCACCCTGAAGTTCAAAAATCTTTCTACTATATACAGACGGCAATGTTAATCCTTATTAACTGCGCACTTAATCAGATCCAAATTCGCAGATGACAGACGGCAGCTATGCGAGTTTGAAACTCTCGTAAACAGCTGATTGGCATTATACCCTGAACGGGGTATATTAAGTTTGCCTCAAAGTTTGTAACACCCAAGGGAGCGTCAGAGACCCTATAAAGTATATATATAAATGATCAATATGTTGAGCTGAGTCGATTTAGCCATGTCCATCTGTCTGTCTGTCCGTCCTCAGTTTTTAAGATATCGTTTTGAAATTTTTCAATTTTTGACAAATTAGAAATATGTTGAATTTGTCAAGTGCACAGAATAGGGGTGGGTATATGCATAAATTTTCAAGATGAATAGACAAGTTGAAATCCGGATGTTTTTCTGTGCAAGCTGTAACTTAAGTAAGCACTGAGATATCTTGAAACACATGTGTTCCTTGACAAAACATGGAGAACGAATTCGTAAAGGGGCGTAATCGGACTACTGCCGCTCCCACAAATGCCTTAAATGAAAACTCATAAAATCGTAGAAATTTTTATTCTACAATAGAACTTTTTTCACATATCATGAGGTATATCGTGGAGTGTATAAACACATTTTTTCGGAATTTTTTATGACATCTGTCGGAGAAATGGCTGGGGGAATGAAATGCGTTACACTGACGGACACGATTTTTTTTTTTAAGGTTACCCTACTGACCCCTTAAGATATCAAACTGTAATTTGGCACAGACACAGTGGTTCGCAGTAGCAAGAGGCATAGATGGGCAAAAACGTTAGCAAACATGTTTACTGTTCAAGCCACCAGGTGCCGAATACATGGACCCCAAGAGGAATCTTTCGGCTGACTTAATACTTGCATAAATACCATTTATAATAATGAAATCGATGATGAGTGTTTTCAAATATTAATGAATAAATAAATGAACGTGTATGTGAGGTACCTTAAGGGGTTAGGGGCAGTCAGAGGAACGAAAAAATCAGAGTTTTCGGTATTTTTTTGCTATTAAATCGTGTTATTTTACAAAAGTAGTAATATGACATTATTATAAAATATGTTAACTTAAAGTCACGAAAATTAAAAAAAAGACAAAAAATTATTTCCAAAGTTATAGTTGTTTGTGTGGACGGGTCTGATCAAAGGATTTTCTTTTTTTTTTCAAAAAATAACAAAATGGCGGCGTCAGGAAATTTTTTTCTAAATTCAATCAAAATCAACAGTTAATTCTTAAAAAATCGAAATTTTGGAAAAAATAAAAATCCTTCGATCAGGTCCGAGTTTTTTTATGTATTCTAAAAGCTATATAAATTTCATTAAAATCTACTGAGCGGTTTTCGAGTTACAGTTACCACCGGTTCAAAAAACATAGTTTTGAGAAAAACGCGTTTAAAGTTTCACAGTAGCGCTTTGAAGTGCCCGAGCTCTCTTTGTTATTTGTCGAATAACTCAAAAACTAATTATCGGATCAACGTGAAATTTTTAGAGAATATTTTTAAGATAATACACTTAGCGAAAATACAAAAAAAAAGTAATATTTTGAAAATTCTAACTATCCCTAACCTCTTAATTAATCTCAAAGGTTCTCTTTTTCTGCTAATTATAACTGGCAATGGCAAAAATACCGGTTGGCCTTATTCCGTATATATCGGTAAATGTCTAAGATATCTTAAAATTTACTGAACGTATATATTGGATATATACTGTTTCATAATAAGAATTTAATTGCCTTGGAAAATCAAATGTTTTTAATTTAATGTGAAGAACAATCAATACGATCTGAATATAACATGAATCAAATGGCCTCCACGACTTCGTTTGCAGAAACAAATTCGATGAACCCAGTTTTTGGATACTTTTTCCAATAATCAAGTAGTATTTCATGAATACATGTCCAATATTGGCTTTAAAGCTTAAAGACAGTCTGGTTTATTGCTGAAAACCCCCACGAAAATGGTTTTAAATCACTTCAATGGCCTCCACTCAATGTGCGTGAGAACAATTTCTTATGAATGCAAGCAAAAATCTCCCTGGTTAAGGTTTGAGGCAGTTCCAAATCTTAAGAACGTCTTGGAAGCGACAAATTGCGGTCTTCAGCAACATAAATCGTTAACGACATTAAAATATATATATTAAAAAAGTATATACATATTGCCATAACTAAGCACTAAATTAAGGAAAAACACCAAAGCTTGGCACAGGTGATCACACCTCTTCGTCGATTTCAAAGCTGCTTTTGGCAGCACGAAAAAGAGCTGTCTTTACGCCACGATAACTGAATTTGGTATCCCCGCAAAACTAATACGAACAGTCGTTGCACTTTGAACTATTCTCCCACGTCACTATTGGCAATCATAACTTATAAGTTGGAGATATTTTTGTCTATCTTGGAACCAGCATTAAGAGCAACAACAATGTCAGCCTCGAAATCCAAGACAGAATAACTCTTTCCAAAGGTGCTACTTTGGACTGAGTAGGCAAATGAGAAGTAAAAACCAAACTCTATAACTCACTCATTATTCCCGTCCTGCTATATGGTGCAGAGAGAACACTCCTCAGCCAACTCGTCAGAGTCATTGTTCATGTCTCCGCACCATATAACAGGACGGTGATGATGAGGGACTTGTAGAGTTAGGTCTTTGCTGGGCATTGTGGCTAGATGCTCATCCACAGGAGTGAATACCAAGACATGACGATTGAGCCTTTTTCCCACCATGAATCCCACACCGACTTTGCACGGCTTTAAATTACCCTTATAGTAAATGTCAAAAGGACGTACTCGTTTCTGTCCTTGTCACGCCCATCGCATATCTTGTCAGCCTTTACTTTTACGAGGACATCAACCAGCACCTTCGGCACCTTCCCAAATTATGGACTGGACATTCCAAGTGCATGCCTTTAAATCATAGTCCTTATTACGTTTGCTGTGGTCGTCATCGAAAGTGGGGTCTTTCATCCGGGGCTGTTGTATCTTTTACATTGGGTATTATTTCAACACATTTTTATAGTAAGCCGCTTGCTTCAAAACCGACACCAGCTTGCATCCGCTCCTCTGATAAACAAACGATGCAATTAGACTTCAACAGACCCTTAAACCGAATATGTCGGAGTAGCTTCGCTGAAGCTTCCTCTCTTTTTGCCGTAACCCCGGCATCCACACGAATCTTACACAAGGGTTACTTACGTTTCCAGGTTGCGTGACGGGGCGCAAGAGTAGGAATTGGGTATAGCATACGACTGTAATTGCTTACTTAGAAGTATAACTATACCGCATTGTGATACACTAGGACCTAGAACTAAAATTTTCCCACTTTTCTATGGAAGGGAAGGAAATATTGGGGACCGAATTTAGATTTAACTCTATAAGATTTCCAAAATCCATGGTAATTGGAAGAAACGGAAAGTTTTTAGTTATCATAGAGTGATCCTTACTACTGTCGACTAATTGGACGGATTCCCTCAGTCTAAGAGCAGACTTCCCTGACATTTGCTTACAAAACAAGCCTATTGGCAGTAAGTGTAAAATTAAGTTTGGTTCAAACTCGTATTTTATCCATTGTTGACCACCATACCAATAAGCCGTACGTCATAAACAGCCTTAGAACTGATGTGTAGAGCCAGTGCGATATTCGTTATTTTACAAGTGCAAAGCACTGTAGCTGCTTTCTTAAACTTAGCATCCAAGTTTGGTTTCCATGAAAGATTCCTGTCTAAAATTAGTTCCAATTAGCTTGCTTTATCTCTTATCACTAACGTGAGGTCATTAATAATGGTGGAGGAATTTTTGGAATACTGTCTTTCTTAGTGAACAATAGTAGCTCTGTCTTGCTTGCATTCAAGTTCAGTCCCCACGATGCGGCGCATCGAATAATATTGTTTAATATTGTCTGCATACGGTTAGGGAAGGTATTCAGTTTGTTCATTGTTAGAACCCACAGAAGAGTAGGTAACACGCCTCCTTGTGGTGTACGTCTTCTTGACATCATTGAAGCTCCCTGCGTTTGACCCATGAGCTTTTCGTTACTACGTACATATACATACCCCAATATATGTAGAAGTTGAACCAGTCTTGCCCCATCGTACATACAGTAAATCCGCACATTGTGGTGAAATGTTGAGGCTGGTCGTCAAAAAAATTCCGAAAACGTCAGTCAGCAAAAAAGGTGTGCGTAAACTTTAAACTTAAACTTCCTCAACTTTTAATAAATAATAAAAATAAACAATAGCAAAAGCTCATTGCCAAAGCATATATATATATGGGAGTATAAAATTTGGATTCATCCGATAATTCTTCTTCTTCTCTACTGGCGTAGGCACTGCTTACGCGATTATAGCCGAGTCAACAACAGCGCGCCAATCGTTTCTTCTCTTCGCTACGTGGCGCCAATTGGATATTCCAAGCGAGGCCAGGTCCTTCCACCGGAGTGGAGGTCTTCCTCTTCCTCTGCTTCCCGCGGCGGGTACTGCGTCGAATACTTTCAGAGCTGGAGTGTTTTCATCCATCCGGACAACATGACCTAGCCAGCGTAGCCGCTGTCTTTTAATTCGCTGAACTATGTCGATGTCGTCGTATATCTCGTACAGCTCATCGTTCCATCGGATGCGGTATTCGCCGTGGCCAACGCGCAAAGGACCATAAATCTTTCGCAGAACTTTTCTCTCGAAAACTCGCAACGTCGACTCATCGGTTGTTGTCATCGTCCAAGCCTCTGCACCATATAGCAGGACGGGAATTATGAGCGACTTATAGAGTTTGGTTTTTGTTCGTCGAGAGAGGACTTTACTTTTCAATTGCCTACTCAGTCCGAAGTAGCACCTGTTGGCAAGAGTAATCCTGCGTTGGATTTCTAGGCTGACATTGTTGGTGGTGTTAATGCTGGTTCCTAAATAGACGAAATTATCTACAACTTCAAAGTTATGACTGTCAACAGTGACGTGAGTGCCAAGTCGCGAGTGCGACGACTGTTTGTTTGATGACAGGAGATATTTCGTCTTGCCCTCGTTCACTGACAGACACATTTGCGTTGCTTCCTTGTTCAGTCTGGAGAAAGCAGAACTAACGGCGCGGGTGTTGAGACCGATGATATCAATATCATCGGCATACGCCAGCAGCTGTACACTCTTATAAAAGATTGTACCTGCTCGATTCAGTTCTGCAGTTCGAATAATTTTCTCCAGCAGCAGATTGAAAAAGTCGCACGATAGGGAGTCGCATTGTCTGAAACCTCGTTTGGTATCGAACGGCTCGGAGAGGTCCTTCCCGATCCTGACGGAGCTTTTCGTGTTGCTCAACGTCAGTTTACACAGCCGTATTAGTTTTGCGGGGATACCAAATTCAGACATCGCGGCATAAAGGCAGCTCCTTTTCGTGCTGTCGAAAGCAGCTTTGAAATCGACGAATAGGTGGTGAGTGTCGATTCTCCTTTCACGGGTCTTTTCCAAGATTTGGCGCATGGTGAATATCTGGTCGGTTGTTGATTTACCAGGTCTGAAGCCACACTGATAAGGTCCAATCAGTTTGTTGACGGTGGGCTTTAATCTTTCACACAATACGCTCGATAGAACCTTGTACGCGATGTTGAGGAGGCTAATCCCACGGTAGTTGGCGCAGATTGTGGGGTCTCCTTTTTTATGGATTGGGCATAGCACACTTAAATTCCAATCGTTGGGCATGCTCTCATCCGACCATATTTTGCAAAGAAGCTGATGCATGCTCCTTATCAGTTCTTCGCCGCCGTGTTTGAATAGCTCGGCCGGCAATCCGTCGGCCCCTGCCGCTTTGTTGTTCTTCAGGCGGGCAACTGCTATTCGAATTTCGTCATGGCCGGGCAATGGAACGTCTGCTCCATCGTCATCGATTGGGGAATCGGGTTCGCCTTCTCCTGGTGCTATGTGTTCACTGCCATTCAGCAGGCTGGAGAAGTGTTCCCTCCATAATCTAAGTATGCTCTGGGCATCGGTGGCTAGATCACCTTTGGGGGTTCTACAGGAGTATGCTCCGGTCTTGAAACCTTCTGTAAGTCGCCGCATTTTTTCGTAGAATTTTCGAGCATTACCCCTGTCGGCCAGCTTATCAAGCTGTTCGTACTCACGCATTTCGGCCTCTTTCTTCTTCTGTCTGCAAATGCGTCTCGCTTCCCTCTTCAACTCTCGGTATCTATCCCATCCCGCACGTGTTGTAGTCGATCGTAACGTTGCGAGGTAGGCAGCCTGTTTTCTCTCCGCTGCGACACGGCACTCCTCGAGGTACCAGCTGTTCTTTTGCACTTTCCGAAAACCAATGGTTTCGGTTGCAGCTGTACGTAAGGAGTTTGAAATTCCGTCCCACAGTTCCCTTATACCGAGTTGTTGACGAGTGCTCTCAGAGAGCAGGAGTGCAAGCCGAGTAAAAAATCGTTCGGCTGTCTGTTGTGAGTGCAGCTTCTCGACGTCGAACCTTCCTTGTGTTTGTTGGCGTGCGTTTTTTGCTGCACAGAGGCGCGTGCGAATCTTGGCTGCAACAAGATAGTGGTCCGAGTCGATGTTAGGACCTCGGAGCGCACGCACATCTAAAACACTGGAGACGTGTCTTCCGTCTATCACAACATGATCGATCTGGTTGGTGGTTTTTCGATCCGAAGACAGCCAGGTAGCTTGATGTATCTTCTTATGCTGGAATCTAGTACTACAGATAACCATATTTCGGGCCCCGGCGAAGTCGATCAGCCTCAACCCATTTGGGGATGTTTCCTCGTGGAGGCTGAATTTACCGACCGTAGTACCAAAGATACCTTCTTTGCCCACCCTGGCTTTGAAGTCGCCAAGCACGATTTTGACATCGTGGCGGGGGCATCTCTCATAAGTGCGCTCCAAGCACTCATAAAAAGCATTTTGGTCACATCGTCCTTCTCTTCCGTCGGGGCGTGGGCGCAAATCAGCGATATGTTGAAGAACCTCGCTTTGATGCGGATTGTGGCTAGACGTTCATTCTCCGGAGTGAATGATAGTACTCGGCGACGGAGTCTCTCTCCCACCACGAATCCAACACCAAACTTGCGCTCCTTTATATGGCCACTGTGGTAAATGTCACAAGGACCTACTCGTCTCTGTCCTTGTCCCGTCCATCGCATTTCTTGGACGGCGGTGATGTCAGCCTTTGTTTTCACGAGGACATCAACCAGCTGGGCAGTGGCACCTTCCCAATTAAGGGACCGGACATTCCAGGTGCATGCCTTCAAATCATAGTCCTTATTTCGTTTGCCATGGTCGTCATCAAAAGGGGGGTCTCTCATCCGAGGCTGTGTTTGCTTTTTCATTGGGGGTGTTTTTTTACGTGGCGGGTCCCAAACCCAGCGCACAACCCTAAGTAGGGGATATTTCGCCTTCTCACTTTAGCTCGCCTTCAAACGGATGTTCTTAGGCTACCCAGAGGATACTTGGTCAAAGACCGGAAGTCGTGAGCTGCTTGAGTCATATGTAAAAGAATCGTTTCTGGCCACTCCCAAGTGAATGGCGATCAGAGAACTTTCCTCACTTGCGTGAACTTCTACACATGACTCCATCCTCCCTGGACATCTGGAAATATCAATGAAAACGTACTCGAATCTAAGGAAGAATAGAATCTATAGAATTATAAATTTCATCTCTTTTCAAAATTAAAGTTGAAGCTTCTGACATTTTTAGAAAATAAATTATTTTAGAGGTCACAATTTATTTATTGACTTAAAGCATATTTAATGTTTTCTTTAACTATAACAAAAAATTATTTGATTCGGTTCTGCCTAATTTCAGTTATAGATCTTGGACAGTTGGCAAATTTTTTCAAGATCTGTGACACAATTTTTATCCAAATCAACGGTAAGTATATTTAGTATAATGTTATGAAAAAGTGTACAACTTTAATATTGTTGAAGTTATTATTGAGTTGAAAAAGCCGTAGTTAAATTTTTTTTTTTATTGAAATTGAAATGAATTTTTGATGACTCATGCTCAGCTCTTGACCGATGCTGCGGCTGCTACTATGCTGGTCTCTTTCGACTAATTCAGCGATTTTATCGCAATTTTCGACGACAGGCCTTCCGGAGCGTGGCGCATCTTCGACCACCTCTACACCAGAACGAAAACGTTGAAACCATCGTTGTGCGGAGGAAATGGAAACTGTATCGGGTCCATAAACTGCACAAATTTTATTGGCGGCTTGAGATGCATTTTTGCCTTTATTAGTACTGTAAAATATACCGTATTTTCTCTTTATTTTGCTCCATGCTTGCGACGCTATAACTCACGAACGACTTAAAAGAAACGACAATCAATCAAACACGTGTTAGTGCGTGGAATGAGCTTTCCAAAAAGGTATAGCATAACCCGATGCGACGGATAAAACTAGAACTACGCGCTTTCAGCGCCACTTACCGAAAATACCGCAAGACTTTTTTGACAATAATTTATCCTTAGAAGAGATTAATTACTTTTATAATTATAACAAATGTTTAATTTATAGCGGTATTCTGCAACCAGACTCTAGTCTCTATTTGCGACATTTTGAGGTAAAATCTCAATTTATGACTAGTTACTATTCACTAAACAGTATCTAGCGTTAGTCTCAAAATTTGAGACGTGTTAGTTAGCAGGTCACAAAGCCAAAAAGAACTCTTGTCTGCCATTTTGAATATACTGAATAGAGATCATCATAGATATTAATCGCTTGTCGTTTTTTTTATATTTTGTAAGCAACTCAAACACGAAAAGATGAAAAATAAATCAATTTTACATAAATTTCGTAAATATTATGAAACAAAGTCAACATATATTTTTATTTTTATTGGTAATTATGTTTTTTGACTACATTATACAAAATTTAATATTTGTTATCGACATATTTATTTTCATTCAAGTTTAAAACCTCTCTGAATAGTGAAATGTAATCGACTTTGTGACTGTCACTCACAGAATAGCAAAATCGTCTCAAGTCTCAAAAATTGTCTCTAACTTAAAATCTCAAATTTAAAGACTTGAGACAGTATCACAGTACAGAATCGCACGGTAGGTTCAATAATACCACAATAATGGATGATCTAGTGTATGTAGATATGGTCATGCCCAATTACATCGCAATATTTATGTAACTATATTTTTTACATATGTTTGGAACACTAGTCACTAGTGTTGGTTACAACGTAGCGTAGTCCAGTACTAGTACATAATGTGTTTTTTTTTTTGCAGGGTAGACTCCGCAAACATGTAACATATTCAACGATTCCGTATACGTGATTCTGTGACGCAGTGATTAATACAATGAAACGAAAAAATAATAGTTTTAAGTAGATGAATATAAAAAACGGTGAATTTAGAATTCAAATTAGGAGTTTTCGGTAAAACCAATATTTTCAATTCATACTTCATTGGGAGCAAAAAAGAAAATAATTTAAATTCAATATTTGTATATGAAAATAGTAATTACATCTATACTAATATTATAAAGCTGAAGAGTTTGTTTGTTTGAACGCGCTAATCTCCGAAACTACTGGTTCGAATTGAATAATTCTTTTTGTGTTGGATAGTCCATTTATCGAGGAAGGCTATAGGCGAAGAAACAGTGGTAAATGTGTAAAAAACGCGGGAAATTATTTATCTTTGAGGGCTTCCGTTCCTTGCGCTGCGAAAGCGGTTCAAGATACACAAAAGTTATGTATGAAAGAATTATTTCTCTTTTAATGATCTAAAAAAAGTCAGTGAGTACCGTTTTTGTGATAACTAATTTGGTCGGAATTATTTGTTAGAGTTGTATTAACATAATAATATTATTTTTTCTATATTTATTGTTATTTTCTTCTGTCGTTACACGAAGTATAAAACTATTCAAATTTTTTAGGTAATCCGTAATTTTTGTGGTTAGCAGTCATTTTATTATTTTAGATCTTACTCGCTGATGTTAATTCTTACTCTGCTTTTCTTAGAAAATGCCACGGAAGCGGAAATCTGGTATATCCAAAATGGCATGGTAGTTTTATTGACTGGTGATTTCCGTCAAACCCTCCCAGTGATTCAGAGGGGGACACCAGCAGATGAAATTCAAGCGTGAATTAAATCATCATGCTTATGGTCGACAGTTGAAAAACTCCGCCTGAAAACGAATATGAAAGTGCATCTTCATAATGACGTGGATTCAGGACTTTACGCAGAAATGTTGTTGAAAATTGGTGATGGTTGTTTAGCTGTTGATGTTGAAGGCTACATATTACTGTCAAGAGAATTTTGTAATTTAGTAGAAAGTGATGTGGATTTCATTACAAAAATTGTGTAGAGACCAGTGGTTGTGTGGAAGAGCAATATTAGCACCAAGAAATGAAATTGGATCAATACTGATATTTTAAACGAGATTCAAGGAAAAATTAAGGAATATTTGTCAATGGATACAATTATAGATACGGAACTAAGTACTTCATATCCTGTGGAGTTTTTAAATTCACTTGAACTATCGGGTGTACCGTCACATAAACTTCAATTGAAACTAAATGTACCAGTAATGCTTATGCGAAATCTAGATGCTCCTCTGCTATGTAATGGAACAAAGCTTCGGATAACAAAATTGGGACAGAACATACTTGGTGCCACTATTTTAAGGTGTCGGTAAGGGAAATATTGTTATAATACCTCGGATACCAATTGTTCCCACTGACTTTCCATTCTAATTTAAAAGGGTTCAGTTTCCCGTCAAGCTTAGCTTTGCTGTTACTATAAAGAAGGCACAAGGACAAGCATTACAGGTAGCAGGAGTGCATTTAGAAAACCCATGCTTCTCTCATGGTCAACTTTATGTAGCCTGTTCACGTGTATCTAATGCCCAGAATTTGCACATATTTGCACCCGACGGGAAAACTTATAACATGGTCTACAAAAATATACTAGATTAACACTCTGTATTTTATTTTTTTAAATTGTTAGAATTCAGAATTATTTATTTTCGTTACGGTGAAATATATTTTAACATTTTTTGTTGCATTTCAATACGCATATTTTAAGGTGTTGAATCTTCATTGTCTGTAGGAATTTTTAAAAATTGTTGATCTCAGCCAAGCAATAAAATTTAGTTATCATTTTGACGCATTTCTATTATTATACCCTTACCCTTTATCTCTCATACTTATTTAATGGCTCCACTGCGGGCGAAGCCGCGGGTAAAGAGCTAGTATGTAATAAGATGAAAGGAATATGATCCGGGTCATCGGTTCGGGTAAATAGCAAGTTTGGATGTAAAACACCAAGAGAATATAACCAGTCAAACTGGTTTCAAATAACAACAAACAGATTAGAATCGTTTATTTGGTAATAAATTATTTCATCTATTAAGTATAAATTAGCTTTATCTAAGAAACAACATATTTGTGGGAGGTAACTATCACTTTTGGCACCCTTTTGACATTTGACAGACTCTTATTAACAATTCGTTGATTTCAAAATATAGGAATGGATTCACTTATTATGTTTAAAGTTGTATATTCATTCAACCCTTAACGGTAAGAGCATACTCAATATATTACACCAGTACAAAATAATAATAAGTAAGGAAGGACTAAGTTCGGGTGTAACCAAACATTTTATACTTTTACAGCTTTAGAGTTCGAGAAATTCCTTCAGGAAAATGTAAGAGTTGGGGTAGTATTGACAGGATTTTATCTATTTTTGCCAGTAACACATACATACTTAGGGTATTCACAAGGTGTCGTAAAGTGTCATATCGTCATATTATCATATTTTTTTATGACTGTCATAACAACACTGTTGTTGTTTCACATGCAAAATTAAAATATGACTGATACAACACTGCGTGGTATGTTTCTTGAGTTCGCTATACTATCAGCTGTATTTGTTTACTTTCTTATTATTGGCGTTTAAGTGTTTGAAATTAATAAATTTAATACATTTCGTTATTAATATGGAAGGAAACCACGATATTCAGGTAAATTAAGTTGAATATAAGTGAAATATGAAAATACAGTATACTCTCGAAAAGTAAATTCTCAGAAAGTAAATAATCGCGGAAAAGTAATAGAAATTTTGTCAGACACTTCAGATGGAGAAGAAGTCAGCCAGGAACCCAAAGTGACATATGCGGAAGCAATTCAAATCGTAAACAACTTGATCCACTGGTTTAAAAATGAAAACGATGCAAATCAGGTGTCAAACAAAAGAATATTCAAGATTTTTTCTCTTCATAGTAAATACATATCGCTCATTTGCTGCAAGACCGGCATAAATTGAAAAACGTGATTTTTGAGTTAATGATGCAGAATTGTTCGTTATATCATACTACATGTTGAGTGAAAAATTCATATGAATACCTCTTATATGCTCCGCTTGAGAAGAGGTGTAAGGTTGGAGTCACCGTGTAAGGTTGTAGTCAGTTGAAAACTTAAAACGCGTTTTCTGGAGATTCGATTTTTTTCACTTATGCCGGTCTTGCAGCAAATGAGCGATATGTATGTATGTAAATGTAAATATGTTTTTCATGTAAATCCATATGTTTTTTTTATTTTTTAGTTTAAAAATGCATTTAATATTATAAAAACAGATAATTTATGTATATATTTGGAAAAGTAAATTACCCAAAATACCAATCGATTTACTTTTCGAGAGTATACTGTATTTTGAAGTTTATGTGGTTACAAATGATTTTATTTAAAAATTTAAAAAAACAAAACAAAGTCAAATAATTTTTTTTAAAAGAAACCAATGGCTCAAAGCTTTTGTAGTCGTTTCATCGAAGACACGCAGTTGACGGTAGGATGAAAAGTGGTGCGCCCAAAAGTATGCAATATGCAATCAACTGATTAAGTGTAGAAATATGACAAAATATGACGTACAACAGTTAAGGGTGCTCACAAGTGTCGTATTTTTTAAGAATATTAAAATATGACATAAGACATACAACAAAGCTTGTGAATTGCGTAACTATCAATATGCCACATATCAAAGAAAAAGGTTCTCTGGGTTTCATTAAAGTACCTCACCTACTACTACCAATAATATCGAGTAAAGTCAGGTTCGCAACATAATAGGGACTAAGTCAAGTTTTTGCCCAATTTTATCCATTTTAAGCACAAAGAAACACTGCTATGAGTAAAACACGCTTTCTCATTGCAACAAAAAAATTGCATATATTGAGATAACTTCCATATGAGCTGATGTATGCGGTATAAAGTCATCCGGAAGTTCGAAAAGGAAGTATTGATCCGATCCAACTTATTTTGAATACACAGATGGCATACTCTAAATGCATTATTCATGAAAAGTTGTATTTCGTTATATTAATTGCTTTATGATTTGTGAAAAGTTAAAGATTCAAATGAAATTTAAAATTGAGCTATATGGAAAATAGGTGCGATTGCAGTCCGATATCGCCCATTTCCGCATTGTGGCATAGGGTCTAGGAGGTATGTATATTAAACCTCTTAAAGGGCGGGGCCACCCCCACTTCTCAACATTTGCAGCCCACAGATTTCCCCGGCTATTGTAATCGCCTGAGCCAAATTAGAGTTCTATAACTGTTTTAGTGGTCAGTTAATGGCGTTGTGAGCCTGGTAGTGGCCTATCTTCGAACTCCGCCTTACTTTTCTACCAAGGAGCAAGTGTACCACGTTTAATCGATATCTTCATTTATACTCAAATTACAGCTTGCGCCAACGGACGGACAGCTACTCGCTTAGGTTTAGGTGATACATACAACCATTATGTGAACAAAACAATTATACTCTGTAGCAGTATGTTGCTAGAGTACAAAAAGGCAATACCCACTTATTAAAACGCCATGGTGCAAATACCTTAAATTATATAATATGGAAGTGATATTTCTCATAAAGTAATTGAGAACATATTTGTATATTGATAAACGATAGTTTTTCTGAGAATTGGTTAATTAAAGTAATTTCGTAAGCTTTGCTTTTAATGCCACTATTAAGACATCGCATCCGATATTATTTAAATCACTGTTGATGTCGTGATAAAATATAGAGATTTCTCCAAACTAAAAACTGTGAAATTAGTATAGAAATTATGAATGCATAGCAAAAAATTGGAAAACTGTTGTTTTTGTTTAGATCTAGTTTAGTTGAATTTATAGACATTTAATAATTCCAAATTTTTTTGCGGATATGAAATTAAAAAAAAAAAAAAAAAAATAAGAGATGCAAGCAAGTTTAGTGGTTTGTGAGATATGCATGTACTTTAACTATCAAACCAGAGATGCCTCTCCGTACTTCGATTGGTAGTACAAAACTACTATTTTCTAAAGAAAACAGATTAGCAAAAATAAAAGCAAATTATGAACTTTTTGTCACGTTTGTATAATGTTTTTTGTTTTTTTTTTTTATAAGCATTACGAGGTAAGAAAATAACAAATTAAATAAAATAACATAGTTGAATTTAGCTGCTGCAACTATATTGTCTTGTAAATATGCTGAAATTGAAATAGAAATTTAATTGGATTATTAAAAAAGTTGCAACAAAAAAATTGCATATATTGATTGAATTTTCTTTTCTAAAACTACATCGTACTAAATATCCACTTAATGACCGTTAGAATAGTTTTAAGAAAAATTACTTTTAATGGATTTTATTTTGTTTTGCATTAGCAATGTCGTGGATTAATGTTGAAGATTTCACATTGCCATGTCTTTAATTTTTAACGCCACACTCTGTATTTAAAATTGCACCTATGTACTGTGTATTATAGTATATTCCCAAAATAAATTCTTTTCAACCATTTCTTTTTAGCATATATACTTCTGTCCTGTTATTGCTTTCATAACTCGTCCTTAAAACAAAGACGAAATTTTCTTGTCTGTAAATGTCGTCTTAAAGTCAACTTCTTGAAACGAGTTAAATTGTCTTTAAATTTTTGCAAGGTTATTATTCTTTGAAAGTCGTAAAGATTTGTCTTTTTGATTGAATTGACTTCATTATTTACAATCACAGACAAAAAGATACATTACAGGGAGGTACTCACCCTATTTTACTCATTTTCGGCACAATAGCATGATTTTATCTCAAACTTTTTTTTAACCGTGTTTCATAATTTACTAGAACACACTATTGGCCGATATTATTAAAAATCAGCCATATGCACTAGTGTCCACATATTTGGTGTCTGGGTCCTTGAAATGTTATAGTCTGATTTCAACAATTTCGGGCATAAGGTTAAATACCTTGAGGGAACTTTGTGCAAAGTTTTATTCTGATAACTTCATTAATGTTTGATTTTTATAATTTAAAGTTTGTTATATGAAAAGTACATAGTATGTAGATTTCGCCCATTTTCACGCCGTGATTGTCTCTTAAAGGTGGGCGGTGCCACATAAAGTTTTGTATCTCAATTTAGTGCTTTGTAATACTAAATTGAGATACAAAACTTTACGTGGCACCTCCCACCTTTAAGAGACACCTTATAGGTTTTCGTTTATTGCCGAAATATCCACCCAATCTCTCAAGTTTTACTAAAGTTATCGCTTGCGCACAGACCTGTGGGCAAAAAACTTAATTTAGTCTGAAGCATTTTCCTCATATTCCTGTGTAACTAGGTCTTCGGCTAAAACACAATTTTAATTTCCATTTGACTGTTTCACTTTCCTGTTCACAAATCAAAAAGAAATTAATATAACAGGATAAAATCTTGCACTAAAAGTTACAAAAGTATAAATTGTTCAGTTACACACGAACTTAGCCCTTTCTTATTTGATTTATTTTTCTAGATTCATATTCATCAAAATAATCATGAGTATTTAGTATACGCAGTGATAAAGGTATGCTCAACTTATGCCAATGTGAGAGCGCCTCAAAATAACCGTTTCTTATATCATTTATGTTATGGTCAGATCGGACAAAATAATTACTTTAGGGCATTTTAATTAAAGGAACCAACATTTATTACGATTAAAGCTTATTATATATTGGACTTTTAATATATGACAATTATTAAATGTTTTTACTTATTTTAAATTGAAAATTAATGTTACTATGCATCAAATTACAAAGCGTTTCATTAAACACATTTAAATTTCGCATTTTCTTTAATTTTCACTGTTTTACATTTTTTATTAGCGATCTTGAAAGGCAACAATCTCTACGTTCACATATATTTTTTCTAGGATTTCAATCTGGCCATTCCAGGCATTCCAATTGCGAAACGTCAAAACCTACCAGATTCAATGAACTGTGGAGAGTTGGGCATCTCTTTATCTCTGGTAAACGCTTGTCTTTCTGAAGTACAATACATAAAGTGCATTCGGCGATTTTTGCGATGAGTGAAATTATTCAGCAAAGAAGTTCCATTAAATTTTGTGTGCGGAATTAAGTTTTTAGTGCCAAAACGTTCAGACTGTTGATAAAGGCCTTTGGTCATAATAAAATAAAGTTATAACTGATGCTTGAGAATCGTCGATTAACAGACAGATATCTTACTGTCATCGTTCTAATATCGGAAAAACCAGCGAAAAACATTTTGAAAGATTAATTATGCCTAAAAAAGTGAAAACACGATTGGTTCCAAAGTCACTAAATTTTTTCGAAAAACAGCGTCACCAGGATTTCATGAAAAGTATTATTGGCGACAAGTTTTAGATCTATGTTTACGACCCAGAAACAGATGATCAATTGACCGAATTCCTTCCCATCGACTGTAAAAAGAGGCCGGAATTATAGGCGGACAACTCTAGCTTTTTGCTCCACGATAATATACCGTCGCATACTGCTTTGATTCTTCGTAAGTTTTTCACCAAATTTTCAAAAAATATCTTGCGGCAACCACCATATTCTCTGATTTAGCTCCGAGCGACTACTGCCTATTCAGCAAATTCAAACGACCACTTCGGGGACCGTTTTGAGTCAATTGAAGACATTAAACGTGAATCGCTACGCGTATTGAAGGCTATCCCAGATATTGACTTTATATTATATTTGGCTAAGAGGATACGACAGATATTTTGAAGAAATTAAGAATTTTAATATTATGAACAAAGTCTAGTGCCATTCACTTGGGAGTGGCCAGAAACGATTCTTTTACATATGACTCAAGCAGCTTACGACTTCCGGTCTTTGACCAAGTATCCTCTGGGTAGCCTAAGAACATCCGTTTGAAGGCGAGCTAAAGTGAGAAGGCGAAACATCCCCTGCATAGGGTTGTGCGCTGGGTTTGGGACCCGCCACGTAAAAAAACACCCCCAGTGAATAGTTGTAACCAGCCTCGGATGAGAGACCCCCCTTTTGATGACGACCATGGCAAACGAAATAAGGACTACGAATTGAGGGCATGCACCTGGAATGTCCGGTCCCTTAACTGGGAAGGTGCCACTGCCCAGCTGGTTGATGTCCTCGTGAAAACAAAGGCTGACATCACCGCCGTCCAAGAAATGCGATGGACGGGACAAGGACAGAGACGTGTAGGTCCTTGTGACATTTACTACAGTGGCCATATAAAGGAGCGCAAGTTTGGTGTGGGATTCGTGGTGGGAGAGAGACTCCGTCGCCGAGTACTATCATTCACTGCGGTGAATGAACGTCTAGCCACAATCCGCATGAAAGCGAGGTTCTTCAACATATCGCTGATTTGCGCCCACGCCCCGACGGAAGAGAAGGACGATGTGACCAAAGATGCTTTTTATGAGTGCTTGGAGCGCACTTATGTGAGATGCCCCCCGTCACGATGTAAAAATCGTGCTTGGCGACTTCAACGCCAGGGTGGGCAAAGAAGGTATCTTTGGTACTACGGTCGGTAAATTCAGCCTCCACGAGGAAACTTCCCCAAATGGGTTGAGGCTGATCGACTTCGCCGGGGCCCGAAATATGGTTATCTGTAGTACTAGATTCCAGCATAAGAAGATCCATCAAGCCACCTGGCTGTCTCCGGATCGAAAAACTACCAACCAGATCGATCATGTTGTGATAGACGGAAGACACGTCTCCAGTGTTTTAGATGTGCGTGCGCTCCGAGGTCCTAACATCGACTCGGACCACTATCTTGTTGCAGCTAAGATTCGCACCCGCCTCTGTGCAGCAAAAAACGCACGCCAACAAACACAAGGAAGGTTCGAGAAGCTGCAATCACAACAGACAGCCGAACGATTCTCTACTCGGCTTACACTCCTGCTCTCTGAGAGCACTCGTCAACAACTCGGTATAAGGGAACTGTGGGACATCATTTCAAACTCCTTACGTACAGCTGCAACCGAAACCATTGGTTTTCGGAATGTGCAAAAGAACAGCTGGTACGGCAACGAGTGCCGTGTCGCAGCGGAGAGAAAACAGGCTGCCTACCTCGCAACGTTACGATCGACCACAACACACGTGTGGGATGGGATAGATACCGAGAGTTGAAGAGGGAAGCGAGACGCATTTGCAGACAGAAGAAGAAAGAGGCCGAAATGCGTGAGTACGAACAGCTTGATAAGCTGGCCGACCGGGGTAATGCTCGAAAATTCTATGAAAAGATGCGGCGGCTTACACAAGGTTTCAAGACCGGAGCATACTTCTGTAGAACCCCCAAGGTGATCTAGTCACCGATGCCCAGAGCATACTTAAATTATGGAGGGAACACTTCTCCAGCCTGCTGAATGGCAGTGAACGCACAACACCAGGAGAAGGTGAACCCGATACCCCAATCGATGACGATGGAGCAGACGTTCCATTGCCCGATCATGACGAAGTTCGAATAGCTATTGCCCGCCTGAAAAACAACAAAGCGGCAGGGGCCGATGGATTGCCGGCCGAGCTATTCAAACACGGCGGCGAAGAACTGATAAGGAGCATGCATCAGCTTCTTTGTAAAATATGGTCGGATGAAAGCATGCCCAGCGATTGGAATTTAAGTGTGCTATGCGCAATCCATAAAAAAGGAGACCCCACAATCTGCGCCAACTACCGTGGGATAAGCCTACTCAACATCGCATATAAGGTTCTGTCGAGCGTATTGTGTGAGAGATTAAAGCCCACCGTCAACAAACTGATTGGACCTTATCAGTGTGGCTGCAGACCTGGTAAATCAACAACCGACCAGATATTCATCATGCGCCAAATCTTGGAAAAGACCCGTGAAAGGAGAATCGACCACCTATTCGTCGATTTCAAAGCTGCTTTCGACAGCACGAAAAGGAGCTGCCTTTATGCCGCGATGTCTGAATTTGGTATCCCCGCAAAACTAACACGGTTGTGTAAACTGACGTTGAGCAACACGAAAAGCTCCGTCAGGATCGGGAAGGACCTCTCCGAGCCGTTCGATACCAAACGAGGTTTCAGACAAGGCGATTCCCTATCGTGCGACTTTTTCAACCTGCTTCTGGAGAAAATAGTTCGAGCTGCAGAACTCAACAGAGAAGGTACCATCTTCTATGAGAGTGTACAACTGCTGGCGTATGCCGAACTAACTAACTAATCAATATCAATTGATATCATCGGCCTCAACACCCGCGCCGTTAGTTCTGCTTTTTCCAGACTGGACAAGGAAGAAGAGAAATGGGTCTGGCAGTGAACGAGGGCAAACAAACAGTCGTCGCACTCGCGATTTGGCACTCATGTCACTGTTGACAGTCATAACTTTGAAGTTGTATATAATTTTGTCTATCTTGGAACCAGCGTAAACACCACCAACAATGTCAGCCTAGAAATCCAACGCAGGATAACTCTTGCCAACAGGTGCGGCAAGTAGGCAATTGAGAAGCAAAGTCCTCTCTCGACAAACAAAAACCAAACTCTATAAGTCACTCATAATTCCCGTCCTGCTATATGGTGCAGAGGCCTGGACGATGTCAACAACAGATGAGTCGACGTTGCGAGTTTCGAGAGAAAAGTTCTGGGAAAGATTTATTGTCCTTTGCGCGTTGGCCACGGCGAATGTCGCATTCGATGGAACGATGAGATGTACGAGATATACGACAACATTGACATAGTTCAGCGAATTAAAAGACAAAAGACATGTTGTCCGGATGGACGAAAACACTCCAGCTCTGAAAATATTCGACGCAGTACCCGCCGCGGGAAGCGGAGGAAGAGGAAGACCTCCGCTCGGTTGGAAGGACCAAGTGGGGAAGGACCTGGCTTCGCTTGGAATATCCAAATGGCGCCACGTTGCGAAAAGAAGAAACGACTGGCGTGCGGTTGTTAACTCGGCTATAATCGCATAAGCGGTGTCTACCCCAATTAAGAAGAAGAAGAACAAAGTCTAGTATAAAGATAATATATAAGATATAATTTTTTTAAATGATGAACATAGTCCATATTCAATCACATACAATTAGTATTAACTTCACTGAGAAAAAAGCATTGCTGCTATTAATGCCAAATATTATTATACTGGCATATTACGGACAATGTGTGAGATGGGAGATTTTTACAATGCAAATACACTTTTGGAGCGAATTGTATGGAAACTTGTAATCATATACATATAGTGTTTTTACTTCACGCTTAAGATTTTCTTTGCTTGTGTCCACTTAACATTATTAAAAAGGGTTAACGAGGTGAGCAAATATTTACCTTAGGCCAATTAAAATAATAATCTAAGTGGCAAAATTCTGGTAGGTGGTAAACGCCGTTGTGATTAGAGTTGAGTAAAATTGCATTGTCAGCACATTTACCATAGCTGTGCAACCACACAAAATGTGTTCATATATTACATGATTATACTTGTATGTATGTATATGATTATCTGTATACATACGCATTTATATAATATTATTTTATGAAGCCAAATGATACTAATAATGCCATATTAATCTGTATGCCAAACTCCTTGCAAATGATGTAGGCTCATTTTTATGGTTATGAAGCTTTATTATGGAGGCGACTGAAGTAGTTTAAAGAAGCTTATCCGCAATTGCATGCACTAAGAACTCAGAATTTCTTGTGCGACGAATAGATTATCTTGTAAATACGTAAGAGCATTTTCAAATATATGTACATATGTATGCCAAAGTACTTTATAATTGTGACTATGCGTACGGGTGTAGAGAACAATTCCTACTGAACGAAATGCTTACCATTGTTTGGATTTTGCGTTTGTTTCTGTTATTTGCCAACATCCCTCATAAATTCGAATGAAGGCATTACGTTTCCACTGATTTTGCATGTACATAATTTCATTGTAATGAATTTGTTGTTTGATTTCCGTTCATACCGCGAACTGAAAATGAACGATCACAAGAGGAACGAGTTATCTACCAATACCAATAGCTTCTTTAAGTGGGCGATTTAAATATTTGCAGAAGCGTCATCAATGTGCCCACCATATCATTTAAAATGTTCTCGTATATATGAATGTATTCTGCAGGTTATTATGTGCGTATCTCTAGGTTTGCTTAGATTGGATATTTATTGTGCACTTGTTTATTCACTGTCGTGCCTTGATTGAGTTTCCTATTTCACCGATTTCCTCTTTCTCTAAATATATATATACCTGTCACTTTTACCACTTAAAGCGTGTGTAAATGCATCGGCGCTTTCTATGAGTTGCAGAACAATTTTTTTACATATTTTTATATATCTATATATATTAATATTTTTATATATCTGAACTAGCTTTGGACCAGTTTTTTTCAGATCTATATCAAAATACGAGAAGCATGGACAGCAGAAATTCATTGGTTGATTTGCACATTCAATACCTATTAATTAATTCGACCGTACGTCGATGTAAATTCTTTTAGCTGCATCCTTCACGAGGGTGCTAACTGGGCAACAGTGGACCTGGGGGAGTCGGGGTTAGTTCTTAAAGCATCATTTTCTTCCAGGTAACTATTCTTTGGCATACGACATTGGGTTAGGGATATATATATCTACCTCAGCCATTGCTAATGATATGGTGAATATAAAATGCTAAGAACAAAGAAAGAAAGCGGGCTGGGCTATCAACTCAAAGGTCAGTAGGAAAAGTGGAAAAATGGCTGGAGACCCGGTCACACTTGTGACAATTTCTGACGAAGCGACTGGATAAATGGTGTCGAAATCTTCAAATTTAAGAACAGCCCCTCTCTGCTATGGGTAAATGAAGTGGTTGTGAAGCTTCAATGCCTGTGGGAGAGGGCCGTCCTCGAGATAGTTGACCGGAGCTGCATCCACATTTTCGGGGAGATGGTGTGGGGCGTAAGCACTTTTAGCTTCGCCTGAACAACACGCTGGAGAAGCAAGAGGTCGGAAAAAATCTAAGTGACATCCTAAAGGCCGCTCTGAGGTTCCATGAAGCCGAGGTGATTTGGTGATGCAGTCCGACCTCGAGAACAATCCTGATTCTAGCCGTTAAAGCTCTTCAGATAAACCTTTTTTGGAATATTTCTTGATTAATGGATCTGCTTTTTGTTTTAAAAGCTTAACAACAAGTTATGAAATCCTAAATTTATTAAAAACCAGACAAGCTCAAGCAAGTGATTGAACTGTTTCGGTGATACGCTGCTCTTTAGTACACAGGCATATCTTTTCTTTTTAGGCGTGTTTGATCGCAGTAATATACTAGAAAGCATTAGCCAATGGGTTTGGGCAATCTCGGAGGTTAGATATATATTTCATTCTGGTGTCGTCTACATCTTTTTTAACCATAGGAATACCAAGATCTTTATGGATATTTTCAGTACGCATGTACTAGCGAAGAAGTGATTGTTCTAATATTTTCGATTGGAACCTTTTTATTATATCAATATTAGTGGTGCAGGTCGTACCCCACAGTTGCATGCCATACATCCAAATCGGCTTTACGATCGCATTATATAAAAGCGCTTTGTTGTTTAGGCTAAGTTTAGAGTGTTTATTTATAGCCAATTTTAATTTGCAGCTCTTATCGTCATGTAAGTTATTTTACTAGATACACCCAACTCTTTTTTTACACGGTAGATACGTTCCTTAGAAATCCGTGTAAAAAAGAGGCGTTTCCTATAGAAAAATGGGGGGATACGTTTTATGTCAACTGAAAACCCTATAAGATTATTATTATTTACTACGAAAAACCGTGTAAAAAATTTTGAAAACTATAAAATTTCAGATATGCATACAAATTGTATGTTCATATGGCATTTTATTGAGCATTAAAAATTAAAATACATAATTCATACTGGTGAAAATTGGTAGATTAAGTAAAAAACAAAAGAAATCTGTTAATCCAGAACTAAGAACAGAGAAATTAGAATAGAAATAAGGAAAAAATATTTACATACATAGCTCATAATAATGTAATATGTTTTGTTCATTCTCATTTATATGCCAGTTGGCTAGCCCTTCTTCGACAGAACTTAAGTGTTAAGCTCTATTATTGATGCCTGCCTTGATAAACACGGCATCTCAACTAAATTCACTGTCACCTTACACATACATCCGAGGACAATAAAGAACTGTTAAACTGGTAAGGAAGAGTATACATTCATACAATAATTTAAACTTCTCTTCAGATGACGGTATCAAAGGATGGTAAGGATGAGAAACTAGTCATTGCACCCTGTTACATGCCCCATGACGCCAATGCGCATCACACGGTATGAAGTAGCAGTGATACCAACGGTAGGGGCAAGTCATTACTAAATTTTGTACTGACAAGTAATGTAAGTATAGCTAACCGGGGAGAAGAATTATCTTATAAGGAACCTATAATTATATTTTTAACACTTCATACTAGCACAATAATCGAGGTTGAGATTGAAAGGTGCTTTAGACACTCGTTTTTTGAACATAGGTATGTAGGATTTCACGTACAATTCTCGGCCCTCAATAAAAGTGGGCTTTCAGAAATCTTAAAAAAACTAACTGGAATGCTTACATAAAGATAGTGCATGTGACTCAACCTCTGCACTAGAGGGAGTACGTACTATATTGCATGCCCTCCTCCATGGAGGAACAGGGAGCTGGAATCATGTAGACGCAGTGTTCAGGAACTTTTCAAACTGGTGAAGATATCTCGAAAAGACTGTAGGGTGATGCTTGGCTTAGCCACAGCTCATAACTAACTGACATCACACTGGAACACTGTTGCTTATGTCCGGCAGGTACCTGTTTAATTCGCCTATGCTCTATTGCCACATTCCCAAAGCACAATGAAAGGGTAGTTCCAGGTAAATAGTCGACTCAAAATAGTATGGAACCTAATTTATTTTTTGTTAATCATTACGCCTGGATAAGGGAATAGCAAATGGAAGTTCAAATAGTTAAGACTAAACACAAAGAAATAATTTGCGAACAAGTGAGAGTTTGATAACATATTGATTTCCTATCTAAATAATTTCTCACGATATATTGGGTTGTCAAAAAAGTCTTGCGGTATATTTATTGAATTTTTTTTTTAATTGAAATTGAAAAGAATATTTGATGACTCATGCCCAGCTCTTAACCGATGCTACGGCTGCTACTATGCCGGTCTCTTTCGAACAATTCAGCGATTTTATCGTAATTTTCGACGACAGGCTTTCCGGAGCGTGGCGCATCTTCGCCACGCCATCTTCACTTCTACACCAGAACGAAAACGTTGAAACCATCGTTGTGCGGTGGAAATGGAAACTGTATCGGGTCCATAAACTGCACAAATTTTATTGGCGGCTTGCGATGCATTTTTGCCTTTGTCGTTGTAGTACTGTAAAATATACCGTATTTTCTCTTTATTTTGCTCCAGTTTGCGACGCTATAACTCACGAACGACTTAAAAGAAACGACAATCAATCAAACACGTGTTAGCGCGTGAAATGAGCTTTCCAAAAAGGTATAGCATGACCCGATGCGACGAATAAAACTAGAACTACGCGCTTTCAGCGCCAACTAGCGAAAATACCGCAAGACTTTTTTGATAACAATACATAGTATTTGCTTGCTGACGGAGAAAGAGTAATAGTAGAAGATTGAAATGAGGTGCCCGCAGTAGAGCTTGACCACGGTTTTTGATGTTATTCACGCCTTATGAATTTCTAAAAACTGTGGTCACCCCTTTTACGGAAAGTTTTCGGTGTGTTTTCATTACAACATCAGTACTGACCACATGTCGATATAGCAGTGCATTTCTTAAACTGTCGTCAATATTTGGTATCAGATGATTGAGGCGCCTTACCCATACGTTTACAAAAGATGTACAAGACTCTGTGAAGCGATCTCAGTCGTTCAAAGATAGGCGGTAACACTACGATATTTAGCTACAGGATATAATTACACATATAACTTCCCTGAGGGGTTACATAGGTTTCACATTTTTAAAAAATCTAAATTTTTTTATCTTATTAAATTCTGTAACATCTCTAGAATATTGTCCTAAATTTTCAAGTTGATCCGACTAATAGTTTCGGAGATACAGCCTTGAGAACTTGTGCGCTCGAGGCTAGCTAGACTAAGCCGTCTTTAAACGCGTTTTTTTTAAAACTATGTTTTCAAAGTCGGTTGTCAAGATTTCTCGCGAATCGATCTTGATGAAATCTTACACAGGTCTTCGAGATATCATTTACAAGGTCTTGAACGAAGGATTTTTTTTTATTACAACTATTTAAAAAAAAAAAATGTCGAGAAATTTTTAATCGAAATTTGCATTTTTTTATAAAAACGTCTGCCAAAAATCCAATTTTAATTTTTTTTTCCTTCGTCCAATACCTAGTTTACTGTCTTTACTAAAACACGTATTTTTTATTTTTATTTCAGATGATCCTGAAAGAAGTTTTGCTGACAACGCGGATGCACCTTTTTTCCGACGGATTGCCGGAAATGGCGTCGTAATGACTGCCATTTTGATATTTTTTTGAAAATTTTACAAAATGTTTATTAAATATGAATCTTTTAAATAAAAAAAAAATCATTTTTTATATTAAAAAAAAATTATTGAAAAAAGACCGTTATTTGCCCGAGGAAACCCATGTAATCCCTAAAAAACGTATTTGATGAAAACATTCCGCTTCCGCAATCAAGTGATGTCGTACGAAATATTTATTTATGGCTATCCAGAGCAAGAAATGTAGTAGAAAATGTGTTCAATGGAAATACTCAAGCGAAAGTTATTGTCCTCGAGATTTGTATTCTACATAATTACTAATTAATACGCAAGCCAAAGACACAAATGGCATTACTGATCTAGCGAAAGTTATTGTCCTCGAGATTTGTATTCTACATAATTACTAATTAATACGCAAGCCAAAGACACAAATGGCATTACTGATCTAGGTATTTGACGAATGGAGTTGGAAAAAAAGGGAATGCTTCAATCAGTTCGACCAAACAGTGTTTTAGGTAGGCCAGCAGACAGCGCGTGTCCGTTTTATGGATTTATTTTCCTGACTTCTAATGGAGAGGTTGAATAGGAGGATGCTGCATAACACGTTTTTTGTAATATCAGTTTGAATTCAATTTACCTTTATACTTGTATAATGCATATCTAATACAAACCGTCATATAGTTATTTTTATTAACTAATTAGCTGACCCCGCAGCCGTTGTCCTGCGTGAAATTATGTATTTTGAAATGAAAAGAAAGTTAAATTTATCATTTCATTTTTTTTGTTTTTTTCAATGTAACGCAGCTTTATAAACAACGTTTTTCGGTTTCTGTTCCGCTGTACAGAAAAGATGGTTTTCCAACTCGTGAGCACGCCACGGCCGTGTGAAAAACATAGCATTTCCAAATTTGTGCCTCACACTATGCGACTATCTTTAGGTCCTGTTGATTGTCATCTCAAATGCAATTTTCACTGGAAACGGAATACGTTTGATTTGAAATGGGAAATCGTTAGAACTCAAAGGAATTCGTAGAATCAAGAATTCTTCCCCTTGTATTCGATAGGTGCGTCACAATCAGTCGGGTTCCATTACACAGTTTCGGCGCATGAAGATTGCAAAACATAATAACGACGGATCCTACTTTGAGACGCAAATGATGCGGTGGCCTCCCAAGCCTGTCCAAAGAATTTAGAAATACCACTGGATAATTCACGGCGTCGTCTTCACTGTCAAGACGATCGATCAATTTTTATGAGCGCAAGTCTCCCGGAATTTGACTTTGAATCTTCCAGTTTAAGTCAACAACATCGGTATTTTTGGCAGCTAACATTGCGCGTGCACTTAAGGAATCGTAGTTACGATAATTTGGCCAATGTCCGAACATTTGTGATGAGTTCAACTTTCGTGAATAGATAAAGGGTAGACGGAATTGATGTCAAACCACCGGAAGTATCAACCGAAATTGTACCATTTCCAATTTTTAGCGAAGATGTAAAATGTCTTTGGCAATGTCGATGTTTGTATCGAAAAGTATGCGAACTTCATTTTCATTCCAGTGATTAACGTGTTCCAGCAATTACTTCTACCAAAACTTGCTTACATCGAACCATTCATAGTAAGCAATGATTCAAATATAGTTGAATCGCGTGCATTAATCAATAGCAACCGAAGGTAGAAACAATCGTCGTTTTTCGGGTGGATTGTGTAAATTCGTCCTAATGTATTAATTGATAAGACACCTGGATGTCAATATACTGGTTTCGGTTTCGGCTTATTAAAAGAGCGATTTTGTAGTTTAAAAGAGCTCAGGATTCGAATTCGAAATAAAAGTGGTCAAAAATACTGTAACGAATGGATACTAATATGCTGCATTCTTCACATTATACTACTTGATAACAGTGAAAATAAGAATTTCAACGAGAGTACAAATGAAGACATTTATGAAGAAGAAGTGGAAGAAACGATCTCAAGTAGCTTTGAATTAAAAAGACAATCGTTATATCATCTTATGTTTCCAAATGCTGTTTTATTAAATTAAAAATTATAATTAAATCAAAAACTCATTTTTCATTTTTATATATGTACATATAAAAAGTTGTATCACTTCAAGTTATCACATTTAGATATATTTATACATTCTTAAAAATTATTATACAAAACATACATATAAAATTGTTACATATTTATTATATTTGCACTTTAGTTCAATCATCGCCAGTCTTCCTTTTTGCTCTAACTCCAATTTTTTTATTTCAAAATCTTTATTTAACTTTTCTCTGTTCAATTCTAGCTTTAACTTTTCCAAATTTAACTTTTCTTTTTCAATTTCTATTCGTTGCTCAAAAAACTGTTCTCTTTTCTTTTGTATATCTTTAAGTTCACTAAGAATATATTTTGGAGCACGTTTTTTTCGAGGAACGACGGAGTGGTAGGAGGATCTGTTGCTACCTCTGCTCCTACTGTTGTCTGTTCTGCTTTGCGGTTAAGTGAACCCGATGGTTCCGCAGATGATTGTGATGATTCGGCTGCAATTTCCACTACCTCTACAAGGTCTGCAAAATCGCTGCAGTATTGTGATACTTCAGGATTGTACGTCTCTACAACACAATTGGTTTCGGATTTACTCCCAAATTAAACCGAAAGCCGTTCATAATTCGGACACATTTGTTAAAGTTTTGCTGAGCTGAAAACTAAAATATGTCTCAAGTGATGTTTGAAGCAATGCTTACGGCCAGCCGGTTTATAACAAAAGGTGCCAGGTGGGCTTCTGCTTTAAGCAGCAAGTCCACAAACATTCTAGTGAATAGGCAAGCGGCAATTAAGGTCAATACAAAATCTAATTGCGTTAGATTATGCAAGAAGACAATTAATAGACTTTCAGCAAGAAGCACATCATCAATAATATCATCAGAATACCTGGCCATATAGAGATAGAAGGAAGTGAAAAGGCAGACGAGCTAAGCTGCCTCAGGCCATTCCACTCCTACCCTAGAACACCTCAGGTCGTCGAAAACAAGCAATTCAGGTTATAACACAAAGTTACTTTAGGGAAGTGTTGCTAGTGGCCAGACTAAATATTTCCCACTGTTATGCAAAAGGGAGGTTGGCAACATTGTAAGGGTTATCACAGGTCACCAACCCTTTACATCCTATCTTGAAACAAAAGGGAAAAATGGACTCAGTGCGCGATTTCAAAGGTGTTTTGAATTAGAAGAGTGTGAAGAACTTTCGAAATTCGTAATATTAGTCATATGTTATAGACCTGAAAAGATTCTCAAATTTAACTAAACCAAAGCGGTTAATCGCTTTGGTCATCCGATTTACTGACAGGTATCAAGAGGAAGGGTGTAATGTAATAACCACTACCTTATTGCAGCCAAGATAAGCACCCACTGCTGTGCAGCAAAAAACACACGTCAACACACGGAAGGTTCAACGTCGAAAAGTTCCAGTTCTAAATGTATTCGATGTAGCACCCGCCGTGGGAAGAAGAAAGAGAGGAAGACTTCCACGCTGACCGGGTATAATACGATTTTCAAACTTTTTATTGAATTTAAATACATATATCGTATGTTAATATAAATATGTAATACACGTGACAGGCATTTAATAACAATACCGTATATGGTACAAATACCATATGTGTATCACCAAATATTAGCAAAATACCATATGAGCAATGTAGTATTTGGCTGGTAACAATACTATGATGTTTCATTGTGGTATTTGTATAAACACAGCTAAAAAAAGGTAACGAACTTTGCTAAAAACGTTTACATAAAAGCGTTTCGAAATATTCTGTCGAAATGACTTAAAAAAATTAGTTTATGAAATGAAAAGCAAAACATTTTTCACAATTTTTCTTCCCGAAATGCAGGAAATGCTTTATTTTATGTGAGGATTTTAAAGAGACTTTAACCAAATTGCCTTTTTATGATGAAAATAGATTAACTTTACAGTATTTGAAATAATTGTACTTATTTTCTTCACTACTACATATTTATTGTTGAATTTTTTTTTTTTGAAATATTTAATGCCTATGAAACTGTTAATACTTCAATATAGTTTCTTACAATCCTTACCTCTGGTGGGGGGCATTGCAAGACTTTTATTTAGGGAGAATTTATTCGTTCTAATTTTATTTCGTATTTTTCTTGCTTATATACAACTTTGAAACTATCTTAAATAACTAAAAACACATATATGTATGCGTGTATGTTTTTATCTATTGCAGCATATTGTTTATTGCTGCTTGACATGGGGTTATTTTGAAATGTACAATTTAATACATATGTGTGTGTGTTATCTCTTCTGTAAATTTATGATTTAGATGTGCATTGCATGTAAATGTATGTATGTATGTAAGTATATTAATATATAAATAGATATTGATATTCAGAAGAATTTCGGCTTTGCTGATAAGTAAGTATGTTCAATGATATTTGAACAGAAACAAAGCTAGTATTTGAGTTTACTACTTCGCTATGTGTATCATCAACGTAGTAAACATAATACCATGATACCTTTACTATGGTATTTTTACTACATATCTGTCACAAGTATAAGGTGTTTTAAAAAAATTAAAGTAACGCATGCTTTTGTGAAAGTATGTGAAACCGGTCCACGAATTTCCCCAAATTCCCTATACTACAAAGTGTGTTCCAAAGTAAATAGGACTTAAAAACAGAACAAATGGTTTTTTTCGGCAAAATAAATTTATTTAAATTCATAATAGTTTCCTTCTGCTTCAATACAGCTGTTTTAGCTCGTTGGTCGGTATGGCCGCAAGTATGTCGGTGAAAGCCTTTTGAATAGTCTCTACGTCTACATAACGCTTTCCTTTCATGGGCAAATGCATTTTTCCGAAAAGGAAGAAGTCACACGGTACCATATCAGGCGAATACGGGGAGTGGTTAATGATTAAAATGTATTTTTTGGTCAATTAATCGGTCACAAGCGTCGATCGATGAGATGGATTCTGAGCAATTTTTGGTTGTCGCTCAATTTGTGTGGAACAAACCGTGCACACACCATTCGTAAGCCCAAATGTTCAGTCAAAATGCGATAAATCGATGTTTTAGAAATGTTCAATTCCATTTCCATGAATTTCAATGATGATTTCGGCTGATTTTTGATAAATTCACGCACAGTTATGATGGAATTTCCTGTGATCACGGATTTTGATTTATGTCCTCACGATCACTTTGACGTTGAAACCATTCGTGCACTCTGCTATGGGATAGGCAATCATAGCCATAAACTCGTTTCATCAATTGAAACGTTTCGGTAAAAGTTTTACCAATTTTAAAACAAAATTTAATGTTTTCTCTGTATTCGAAGCTCATTTTCGCACTGATAACATAAACATACTGACACTTAAATCATAATAACTTAATTTCCAATTGATGAAATATCATGAAATTCTCACTGGACAATCGATAAAGATAGCAGACTCTAACGCACTAGTCGACATATATGTAGATACCGCCACCAGGGGGCGCTACATTCAAAAAGTTCTGTTTACTTTGGAACGTACCTTGTTTATATATTGATTTTCGTTATTTTAAAAGACTTGGTTTTGATTTGCTTATTTGTAAGAACTTTCTCAAATTGTAAGAACTTTTAATAAAATTGCTGACTGACGCGTTTTCGAGTATACTTGAGTAATGTCAAAAGTTAATGCAAACAGTCAAAAGTTGATGCATTCAGTCCATATCTTCCCTAGCCCCAAAATACGCAAGGTAATGATTACCACACATATTGACTTTACATATGTATGACTTTAAATCGTTGTGAGACAATTTAATCGTGAATATCGTGGCAAAGGTGAGCCGATGGTGCACACCGAATTTGCCTCCGACCGGCCAAACTGTCAATAAGGAATACTATTTGAGTGTTGTGCATGGTTTGCGCGAAGCTAATCGTAATAAATATAGTTTAAAAAAACTAAAAAACACGCTTTTAAAGCATATCAAAATAATTCTTTGTATAAACTAACAATAATAATGAAAGAAAAATTCCTGCATTATTGTGAGAAAAGCGTGGCATGCTCGATATATGAAAAATATGTCACAAAGCACCCCACGCTTTTCTCACAATAATGTAGGAATTTTTCTTTCATTATTATTGTTAGTTTATACAAAGAATTATTTTTCACTTTTTAATTTGATATGCTTTAAAAGCGTGTTTTTTAGTTTTTTTAAACTATATTTATTTTTAATTTTTTAGTTTGATGCGAGAAACACCAAATTTATTAAAATATGAACTGTGACATGTAGTATTGGTTAAGTAAATCGATAATTGGGCAGCATTTAATATCTACTCGTAACCTTTCATTGACTAATTGTTACATTATTTGCGACCAAGTTCTATTGACGACTTTACGAATTATTACTTCTTAATTGAATCATTTCTTCTAAATCTTCACTGTTACATGGGGTTTTACCTGTCAACTTTGAACAGTCTAGTTCTTCAATTCGAATACCGTCCAAAGATCTACAACGACTAAGTGCTACATAAGCTTGTCCAGCAACAAACAGTCGAGAGCCCAGATAAATTGCTGCATGCTCTACTGTACAACCTTGCTTTGTATGAACGATCGACGCCCAACTCAGTATGCTATTCAAATGTCACCAAAACTAGTTTTATATATATATGTTGCATACTTTTCGGTATGCTATTTAAATGTCACCGAAACTAGTTTTATATATATGTTGCATACTTTTAAGCGCATCTTTTTAATGTTAACAGTTGCTTCTCGGAGGCATTTTGAAAACTAGTATCTGAATTTTTTTTTACTACAAAAATTTTATTATAAGTATTAATTTTTTTATTACCTAAAAGTCGCATGTTTTGCATTATTTGATATTATTTCTTCTGGTGCGCGGTTATACTTATATATGTGCATATGTAAGTAGATGTAACTATATACAGTATACATTCTTTAAGGATGTACGTATGTATATTTCAGTATATACATATGCTACTCAAATGTCGCCAAAACTAGTTTTATATAGATGTTGCATATTTTTGGTGAGCTGCTTAAACTTACTGTCGCCTTCCTACAGTGTCTCTCAAATATTCTACGTTTCAGTACCACTTACAAAAGTTACAAATATACAAACATACATACATACATACACCTACCTACAGTGTCGCTCAAATATTCTACGTTTCAGTACCACTTAAAAAAGTTACAACCCTGCAAAAAGTGAGTCCAGTCTTAGACTGTATAAAAGACAGTCTTTCGTTGACTTACTACCGGACCAAGTCTAGACCAATCTCATGTAAAATCATAGGACCAATTTACACGGAGCATGTCCTAGGCTTGGTCTACCATTCTACCATTTATGCCGTCGACAGTCCAGACCAAAGATAGACGGTTTGGTCTATGCATAATACAGTCAGATGCTAGACCAAGTAGACTGTACAAATAGTGCCTATTCTGGTCTATATATGTTGCAGGCCAAAGTAGATAGGTATTATGCAGTCCGATTGGTCTATGCATAAGACAGTCTCATTGATAGACCAATCGACCTGCACAAAAGCTATTTACTTTGGTCTATGCATAGACCAATCGGACTGCATAATACCTATCTACTTTGGTCTGCAATATATATTTTTCTAAAAATGAAAATTGCTAGTTTTATATTTTGGTTTTTTTATATTTTTGATTTTATTCATCACATTTCGTTTAATTTAAACATTTAAAGTCTTCTCTTCTTAAAACTAAGTATAATTTATAATAATGATTTCAAAAATACAAAAAAAACAATTCCTCAGATAATGATTTCAAAAATTAAAAAAAAAATAATCACATATTCTGTAAAAAAAAAAAATCTGTTTTTATACTAAAAGTAGATAAAAAAAGTCAATAGTGTTAATTATATTAGTTATTTCCGATATTTAGTTTATTAACTGTGGTCAATCTATACAGCCTTTTTTTAACAATGTGGAGGCATTTCGATAGTTGCTTATCGGGCTTTTCTGACGTCGCCGACAATCCACCTGTTATTAAAAATAAAAGAAATTGAAGAATATACATATTTAAACAAAAATTAATTTATATACGTACTTATAATCGCATCATACAAGGAAATATATTTTTTGAGCCAAATCTTGCCATGGACGCCTACATTGACTTCGTTGCACATAGATCTGGAGATAATTTCCTCAAAGTGCTTTTCATGATCCCCCTTTAATAAGTGTTTTATTGCGTTAATCTGAAATGTTCATTCAAAATTATTAGTGGAATTTACAATAATTCAATTATTAAACTTACATATTCATTGATGTTCACCTCATTTATGGCGTTATTGACGCTTTCCATTTCTTCAATGGTTTTTATAGGGAGAGTTTGCTCAAATTCCTCATATCTGCGTCCTTATTAGCAAGAACGCTTAATTGGGCACCTTGCTTTGCCTGAACTTCCATCATTTTTTTAAGGTAATCTGGAAAATAATCATTTTTAAAATTATTTGGATCAAAACTTTATTTAAAAAATACCTAGCATGTTGTCAAATTTGGTGTTCAAATCGTCAATTTGCACCTTTCACAGGTTTTGTTACTGCTATTGCCGTTGGGGAAGTTGGTATTATTATTGGTTTTGAGATAGTTGATGTTATTGCTGCTGCCGCTATAGTTGTTTTCGGAATGAATTTGCGAATCATCTATAGAATTATTTTAAAAATTATTAATCCGTTATGAAAAGTTAGAAACAAAATATACTCGCAAAATATTATTTCATTCTCTTTGCAGTCAAATTGTCTTATCTGATTTGGTTGTTGCTGAGTCATTTTCATATAAATATTTGGTTTTTTTTATATTATATTTTTTATATTATATTTTTTATATTATATTTTTTTTTGTTATCTATTAAAAAGTGCAGCTATTTAATAAAGGCAATAGTAGAAAATTTTGTGAAGAAGGAAGCAACATCAATTTATATGCTACATCATCTGCTTTAAATTCTTCAATTTCTTCAGATAATGAATCCGAAAGTGCTATTCCTAGAGCTAATGAAGTGAATGGAGCTGTAAAGAACGGATGGACATTTTTAAACCGGACTGCTTCCAATATTATTTCCCCTGCATTTGACTTTTTAAATTTTTTAATTGAAATACGTATATCTGGCAAAATAACGCAGGCATTATCTGGTGTCTTTGAACTTAAATAAAAATTTTTCATCCTATAACTTGTAATTATATTATTTTTTTCTTTAATTTCTATTTTGCTTTCATTGAAAAAAAATTCTGAAATTTCATTTATATTTGCCAATTGTTGAAGAATTTGTGTCGGCTTCCTGACATTTTTTTTAATTAATTGCAAATGATTTTCAAAATCATATGCTGAAAATGTGTAAAGACAACCCAATTCTTCAACACAGTCGCAAATATGGAGTAAACCATGGACGTTGTACGATACAGACTCCCGGCCAAATATAACTGCAAAATTGTCAACAAACAATTGTAACATAGCTCTGGCTGTACTCAAATTTCGTAAATAATTAGATGCACAAGAAAGAAGTCTACACGCGCAATGAAGAAGCAGAAATTCATAATAAAAATCTTCATGCACGTGGTCTTTTAACAATAAGATTCCAGTGTAAAGCTTAGTACGCAGCTCTCAAGAAACGTAAAAACTTCATATAAAAAAACGCTTAAGAAACGGTCCAGAAACGTTCCTGCGATAAAGTTACTTGTGCTAGTACGCAGCTCTCAAGAAATCTAGTACTAATTTTTAATACTTTTTTTCAATAAAATGTGAATATGGCAAACCTGGTTTTGCGAAGAAACATCAAATCAACAATTGTTTCTTGAAGGAAATTCGAAATAATCGTCAAATTCATCCTAAATTAGTTGAAATCATTATTATAAAGTATATTCCATTTTGAAATGTTGTATAAAACCAACCAATCATCAACAACATTCCTTAAATCTCAATGAAAATATTTGTGTTACCATACACATTCATACATACATACATACGCACAAAGTTTGTTTACTTTGTTTATTCTCTCTTGCTCTTCTAATGTGGATCATTCACAATGCTTAACCAGCTGTCAACATTACTTGAGAAATAATGTATTTTTTTTCTTAAGCAATTACTTGAGAGCTGCGTACCAACCTTAAAGCAGAAATTGTCGAAACTCTGTTGCTTTCCAATGGTGAATTTCTTTGAAACTCCTTGGAAATCTAACAAACTCTTTTGGAATATACAGTATACTCTCGAAAAGTAAATCGATTGGTATTTTGGGTAATTTACTTTTTCGAATAATTTACTTTTCCAAATATATACTTAAATTATCTGTTTTTATAATATTAAATGCATTTTTAAACTTAAAAAATTCATTCATTTATTTGCTTCAATAAAACATATGGATTTACATGAAAAACATATTTACATTTAAATACATACATATGTATTTACTATGAAGAGAAAAAATCTTGAATATTCTTTTGTTTTTTTTCTTTTGCAATATATTTTCTGACCATTTTTGTACGACAAGTCAAAAAGTCTGACACCTGATTTGCATCGTTTTCATTTTTAAACCAGTGGATCAAGTTGTTTACGCTTTGAATTGCTTCCCCATATGTCAATTTGGGTTCCTAGCTGACTTCTTCTCCATCTGAAGTGTCTGACAAAATTTCTATTTCATCAGCAGTTTCTTTGTTTACTAAAAAGTCGCGATAAACAAGAAAGTAAGTGTTTTTGCAACATCGTAAAAAACGCTGCTTGCTTCGTTTCGAATTTTTTATCACACTCTCTGAAAAGTAAATTAAAAAATTTACTTTTTCGAAGTGCATGTGTAATCTTAAAGGTGATTTACTTTTCCGCGATTATTTACTTTCTGAGAATTTACTTTTCGAGAGTATACTGTATTTCCTTATCAACTCAAATTGGGATGACATTTGTTCTTGGCTACTTTTGCTCACTTTGTACTTTGATTTTTTTTTTCAATAAGGCAATCAACATTTTCTTGGTAACACCCATGTCAATCAAATGCATTGGATCCAATGGCACTTGACTGATCATATTTAAATTTATTTTTTCCAAAGGTGATTTTGAAGAAATAAATTTATTCAAATGATGATCTTTATATTTTCTTGCAGCAAAATCAGCATTTGTAATTAAATTCTAAATTTGAGTGGAATACGCTAATTTTTTTTTGTTTTTTGGCAATTTGTGTACATTTGGAGCAGCCATGAGCTGATGAATGATGAGCAATACCACAAACAAAAGATTTTGCTGGTGCATCACATATCACAACTCGTACATTCAGTGGAATAAATTTGCCATTGATGGCAACACCATTATTTAATAAAATTTCCAATTCTGCAACAAAACTCTCCAAATATACACAAATATCATCAGGTTTAGTTTTTCCTTCGTAGATTGCAACAGGAAATACAACAGATTTATTACAGCCAACCACTTTCACTAAAATTGGCCATAATTGTTTTTGTGAAGATTTGAATAGAGGTAATCCGTCAATATTTATGTCCACTATGATTTGAAGTAAACTCGAAATTCCTTCAATTTTTTGTATTTGGTTTTGTGAACCAAAATATATTAATTCACCAGGAGATACATCTTCTGTTGATATTTTTTCCAAGTTTACTTGCATCAAAGTAGACGGACTTAACGGAACATCTAATCCACTTTCATTTCAAATTTTCAATAGTGCACGCAGATTTTTATAAGATATTCTTGCATCTAATTGCCATTTCCTAATTTTTTCAAGGAATGGTCTTGCTTTCGGAATTTCGTCATGAATTTCACAATTAAAACTGTCTTCAATTGTGTTTCCAAGAATGGCGTCATGACGCTCTTCTACCGCATCATTTGGATTTTCGCTACCACTTAAGAAATATTCATCACGCTTCCTCTTCACTAATCTTCTCATGTGCCTTTTAGAATAACTCATTTTTTATTGATTATTTTAATTTAATTATATAAATTGTAGCAATTACACTTAAATTTTTATAAATTTTTGTTCAACACTCACAATTCAAAACGACATGTGTTCACTTGCAGCCTTTGTTCTTTTTTGTGCTCATTAACATAACAAGTGAATATATGTACGTCGCATATTATACGAGTATTTAGTCGTAATTCGGCAATGCAAAACTACATGCCACCATCTAGTCACATTGGTCTAGATAAAAAGTAGTTTTTTCTATCTATCTTTATACCACTGATTTTGTGTTATAGGACCAATGCTTTTTGCAGGAAAACATACATACATACATGCATACATACATACATACATACATACATACAAACATACAAGTGAAGCTAATAAAAGCGTATTAAAAAGAGACCTGAACTATAGGCGGACAACTCTGCATTGATTCTTCGTGAGTCTTTAGCCAAATTTTCAAAAAGTATCGTGCCGCAACCACTGTATTCACCTGATTTAGACCCGTGAGACTTCCGTCTATTCAGCAAACTCAAACGACCGCGCCGGGGAAAACGTTTTGAGTCAATTGAAGACATCCAACGTGAATCTCTACGTGCATTGAAGGGTATTCCGGAAATTGTTAACAACTGTTTCGAAGATTGAAAAAAACATTGCCACAAGTTTTTTTGGGGCCAAGGCATATTACTTCGAAGGGCATCACATAGATTTTGAAGAATAAGTTAGGAATGCGAAAATTATGAACAAAGTCGTACTATTTTTATTTTTGATATTGGAAAGTTGCAAGAGTTCGGTTACATCCAAACTCAGCCCTTTCTGGTTTGATTGACACCTGTAGGACTTTTCCCGGCTTTCATTTTTGTACGTTTCGAGCGTATAAAATGTCGACCTTACTTGCTTAAAGATCATCTGTTTATAATTATACTAAATTATTAATAGTACTAAATTATTTTTTTATTTTTTTATATTTTTATTTTATTTTATATTTATTTGACTGGAGTGAGCACCAAAACTATCTTCGGTAACGCGTGCTTTTGCCACGTGGTTGGTGTGGATACTATTGTAAGCAAATTGAAAGGTGAAGTTGGTAGTACTCTTAGTGACATCTATGCTGAATTTCACGTCAAAATATTCATTAGTGTTTGAGATACTGCATTGGTTATTCGAAGAAGGCTTTAATGGCCATTACGACGGAGAATTTGTGCTAAGATGACTGAAAAATTCGTTGCCGTAAGTATATTGCAGCGGGAGGGGATTGCTTTGAAGGAGATGAAATGGACAAAATTCACCTTTCAATCACAGTAGTAAATAATTAAAAACGCTAATTTGAGGTGATTTCACACTATAATGAGTTGGACATCTCTTTACCTCTGAAGAAAGGTTAAGACCACTGAAACAATCGGTTAAAGCTGTCCACATTGGTCTTTGCCTTGGTAGATTATACCAACGACTTTTTGTAGAAATCTAACAGCTTTGTGAAGGTATCACCAGATTTGTAGATCTTCATATTCGTGGTGTAATCTTATTTCACAAAAATATTTGAGATCGAGTTTTTTCTTCTACAACAACAATAACGTATATGATTTGGAAACTCAGAAATAATTGCGCAATAATGCGCATATCTGTGAAACAGTCTTTAACTGAAGCTGTGACCCATAATTACTTCCCAGTAGCAAAATAATTCACTACTGAAAAAAGTAAGCGTGTTGGTAATGGGTTGCGGGGCAAGAAACGAAAAAAATTTCGCTTTAAAATTGTTGTTGTTATCTTCAAGAAATGTGCGAATTTTATTCATATGAGTTGGTCATCCGCAGAACTGATCGACCCAGCCCTCTGGGTATGTGAGCGCTTCAGTACTAAATTTCATAGGAAATCGGTTGTGTGACAAAACCGATGCTTTTTTTGTTGTTGTTCTTTTCTGAAAATAATTGCTAACCGTTAGTCCTGCCACGACGCCGACAATTGTTGTCTTTCAATTTTAATGATTGTCGTTTTAGTAAATTTTAAGTATCGGTTGAAAGCGGTCGCGTGTGAAGTATCAAAAGTTATTTAAGTATGTACAGCAAACGTCATCAAAGAAGATTAATTAATGCCGAAATAAATGAAATTCTAAATATAAATAATTCAAATGACAATAATTATAATCTTAGTGAATGTGACAATGATAATGAAAATGTGGTTGAAATTAACAATGAAAATTCTAGAACTGAAAATGTGAATGAAAGTAGTTTGGTAGTTGACTTAAGACAATGGGCAGTGATGCTCGAAAACCAAGAGGCTTTGAAGAAATTAAACGGTAGAAAGGTGTAGAGTTCCGACAGTTTATACTCTACACAGGCATTTTTGTCTTAAAAGATAATATTGACGAAAACGTGTATGATCATTTCCTCTTGTTTCATGACAACATTATAGGATCAATTGGAGTTACAAACGGAATGAAAAAAATTTTCAGCGATAGCGTCATGGTGCAGTTAAATTATGATGGACTGCAAGACAAGGTGGCATTCAAGAAGTTTGAGTGCCTAAATAATGCCATATATGGAAAATTTTACTTTTCCGTAATTAATAAGTCTTTGTTTTGATACACTTTGTTTACACTTTGTTTATTAGTTTAGAAGCAATGCAAGTGGAAGGTTTCACTAAAGGCGATTATGATCGGGAGCTCAAAAGAGCTTTCAAGATGGGTAAAAACCGATATCACAAAGCGGGTTCTTTGAAAAAGCAAAAAGATAAACAAATATAATAATTTAAGGTATGAAAACAATTAATTTAAGTAACATTGACATTATTTTTAAATGTAAAATCTTAATTGTAGTAATTTGTACTGAAATGGATTTCTTTATTATTTCTAATTGACTTAAAAAATATAAAACTATAATATATTTCTTTTGGATTCGTTGTAGTAGGTAATGCGTACAACTGATCGATTCGTATACCCAGGTATGTGAGCCGGTAATGCGTACAACTGATCGATTCGTATACCCAGGTATGTGAGCCGGTAATTCGCACAACTGATAGATTCGTATACCCAGGTATGTGAGCCGGTAATGCTTACAACTGACTAATTCATGTCTTCAGATATATAGCTTGGTAATGCGTACAGCTGATCGATTTGTATCCCAGGGTATGTGAGTTGATCTGTTCTGAAATTCCTAGGACATAGCTGTGTTAAAATTCAGCAATGAATTCAGCAGTAAGACCCTCACTTTGGCTCTTACCAACTCATACACTACCTATTACCTTTTGCTAGTGGGTAAATATGCGTAATACAAAAAGTAGTCTTGCTTAAGCGCAAAAATGAACATGTGTGTCTACGTATAAGTAATTTATATAAACACGTAGATATGTATATAGTATATATGCACATACATATGTATATGTATAATAAGGTACGCTCATATATACATACATATGTATGTACCTACATATTTTTAAACAAATCGGATCAACTTTTGACTTATACCCACGATTACTAAATCATTTGACCCCAAAACTTTTGACACTTTGAAAATCACTTCTCTTTCAGTTTTCTTTTTTGTAAGGAACTGTTTGTTTTTATTTTAACTAGGCTGAGTACTGTAACGCGCTGACCCTCCTTCATTGCTAGTGCACATAAATATTTTCGTAGTAAATTTTTTAATCTTGTCCTTCTAATCTCCATATGTCAATTTCTTATATCAGTTGTAGCTGTCTGTCGTTTTACCCCACTCTCATAAGTCAAACCACTGCTAAAGATGCCCATAACAACGTTTAAATTCGATTAAACTTACATATGTCTGTACATATGTACATGTGTGTATGTACATGCGTGGCTATGGATAGTGCACTAAACTGTCCGTAATTCACCATCCTTGTAAAAGTAAAAGACGCAAAAGTTTATGTTTTAAGCACTCCACCTCTCAATCTGCCTTAACTTTCACGACTTGGGTGATGCTATCCCCTTTCGCTTTCCGTATTATTGGCAATTGAACTATAAAAGCCCCAAAGCAGCTTCCGATTGAGGGCGCAGTTGTTATTCAATAAAAAATTTGTTCCGCTCACAATGTACACTGCATTTCCGCCGGCGTAATGCTACAACGCCAATAACAACATAAAAAAGCAAGCGATTAAAAATAGAAGGGCGAACTTAAATCAGATAAAAGATGTTCCTATGGTCTGCCTGACCATGTGTGACCATATATCTTAGATATATTTTTTCGCATTGTCATATGTGTATACATGTATAACTATATAAATTGATATTTTTTGCATTTCATATGACATTCCACACTCAATTACACACCATGATAGCGCTAGCACCGGCATTTGCCATAAATTTGCCAGCAAAATAATAAAATGCATCGCAAGTATAAAAAATGGTTTCAGAGTAAAAAACAAAAAATATTATAGGCTCTCTGTAAGCAAAGAGCGTGACAAAGGCGGGGAAAAGGGGACTCATAAGGTGCTCTAACGTTAATTTGGTTTTACCAAAAGTTTAATTTGCCCAATGTACTTTCGAAGAAAAAGCTTTGGTTCAGAAATCAAAAATACATGATAATATATAAATTTTATATAAGAAAAATATAAAAAAATTAGTCAAGAATACCTATATGTATATATTACACATGTATACTCGTATGATGTATTTTGCTGGTCTCACTTTTTTGCCAGTTTGATTATTTAATTTCGTTAATGTCAGAGAACTTAAAACTCGCATGTGTTTTAAAAACGGTGGTCTTATCTCCAAATGAGAAGGTAAAGCAAATTAACAGAATTTCAAAGACGTAAATGTAAAATACCAATGGCGTGGGTAATTAATATTTATATTTAGCCTTTCTATAAATAAGAGAAGAAGCACACTTTATTAGGAATAATCTGTATATATAATTTGTGAGCCTGTTACGAGTAACTTAATTGTCCATCAATAGGATAATCCTTTTAAAAGTTTTTCATTTTAATAAAGCCCATTTTGCAACAAAAGTAAGGTAAACGCAACATGCACACTAATAATACCAATTAAAAATGTTATTATCTTTTTAGTAAAAGTTAGTTGGGTTATATTTATTTGTACACCCCTTAAACCTTGCTCAAACTATGTCCAGAGACATTTAAAAATACTTTTATGCACTTTATATAATATTATACGTCCCCAGCTTTAACAAATCAGGAAATATACTATATGTATCTTTTTACAAATAGAATTTTTTTCTGAAGTCTAACTGGGCAGAAAAGCGTGAGACTAATTTTATAATTCAACTAGATATTTTTCACCCTATAGGACAATATTTATCTGGGAGGCCATCAACCTCTAAAACATTTCATCTGTATATGCAGAAAAAAAGACAGTTTGACCAGTTGGGTTAGAAGTCCATACTAGTTTGTAAATAATTTTATAACTAGTAGATTTGACCGAAGGGATGTGTATTTACCATACCATATGCAATCTTATGTCATGCTTTAGTAATGCTTACATGCATATGTGAGCATGAACATACATACTTGTATGTATACTTATATATGTACATACATATTCCACTATATTTTATGCTAACAATAGCCCATGCTGTTCTGAATCACTGTCCTTGAAGGGCCGGTCTTTCAGCACTTTTTGGACACTAGTGATTAGTGTTGTTGTTATCGTTTTCGTTTTTACATATCATTAGTAGCATTCTGTTATTTGCTATTGCTGTGGTTGACATTTTTGCGGTCTATATAAAAAATTTAATGTTATTATGTGCGGAAAAGAAGTCTCATAAATATCATATGTTGTCCATATGTATATATGTATGTATGTTTATTTTGCGCTTTTATAGGTGTATTAGACAAATGTATGCAAAAAAGAAGATATTTATATGTAAAGAGGGATTTTATACCAGATGTTGATACCATTATATTTTTATACTCTTGCAACAAATTGCTACAGAACACCTATCGGTTGTACGTATCACCTAAAACTAATGGAGATAGATATAGGGTTATATATGTATTAATGATCAGGGTGATGAAAAAAGTAGAAATCCGGTTGACTGTATATCTGTGCGTTCGTCCATGCAAGCAGCAACTTAAGTAAAAATTGAGATATCTTGATGAAACTTGGTATGCAAGTTCCTTAGTACAAAAAAAGTCGAGTTCGTAGATGGGCGTAATCGGACCACTGCCACGCCCACAAATCGCAATTAACCGAAAGCATATAAAGTGCCTTAACTAAGCACTAAATTAAGATATAAAATTGTAAATTGGCACAGGGTATCGCAGTAACAATAGGCATCTGTGGGTAAAGTTTTTTTTTTATAAAGGGCGTGGTCACGCTCTCTAACATGTTTAATGTACATATCTCCTGAATCACTAAAGCTACAACAACCAAATTTTCTGAGTACAAATCTTATAAGAACTTCTACCGTGTGAAATGGATGAAATCAGAGGATAACCCCGCTTATTCCCCATATAACGGTACTGTTCAAAATTACTAAAAGCGCAATAAATCCATAACCAATTAAGGCAGAGATATTATATTTTACCTTCAAGATGGTATGAGAAGGCTTTATGAGAGCCAGTGTAAAAATTGGACTTTTTGGTGATCCCAAATCTCGGGACCCGGACCAACCGATTTCGACTAAATTTAGTACGTATCATTTTTCTACAATTCCTATGTCATGGTGTGAAAATAAGAAAAATCGGAGATTAACCACCCTTACTTCCCATACAACACAATTAAAAATTTCTTTTGATTCTTTCACTTTCCAATACACAAATCAAGAAGTAATTAATATAATGGAATAAAATTTGTCAGTAATAATTCCCCTAAAGTATGACACCTTTTGACGAAAAGTATCTATAGTTGACATTTGACCGAAAATACCGATCAATGTGAGAGATATATAATTGAAATTCAGGAATAATCCTAATAATAGAGTATATGAATGTATATAAGTATGTAGAGAATTTCTAAGATTCCGATCTTAAGGTATTTCTCTGGCTTTAATTCTTGCAATTTGCAAGAGTATAAAATGTTCGGGTCCACCGAGCTTAGTCCTTTCTTACTTGTTATAAATAAAAATTATTTTTTTATCTACATATGTACATATTATGATAGACCAAGATATACAACATTTACTTAAATTTTATGACCATAATTTGGTTATTAACCCGCCATCTTTTTATGAGAATAAAATATTTAATTATCGAAATTATCGATAGATTCTTCTCTATATCCTCCACTTTTACTTAAATACTAATCCGAATTTGTATACTCTTGTCAGCAGATGGCGATTAGTTCAAATTTTGATAATTCGCCTGAGGCCCATACTCCACTAATATGAAAACGATTTTTTTACGGAAACTGCAATCTGGATCCAGCTGTTTAAATTGTAATACCCACTCAAGTTTAACCGAAACTTGTTTCGTTGATAATTTTTATAAGCTCGACAAGTTCGAAACTTATCTCAACAACAATAATGACGTTATTTTGCTTCAGAAAAGTCAATTTTAATATTTAGCCATAATATGTTGATGTAAGTACTCCAAATGTGCATTCCTGGAAAGTAGTATGTTGTATAAATTCCTGATGTTCCCATCTTCTTCTTCTTCTTAATTGGCGTAGACAGAGCTGGAGTGCTTTCGTCCATTCGGACAACATGACCTAGCCAGAGTAGCCGCTGTCTTTTAATTCGCTGAACATACAGCTCATCGTTCCATCGAATGCGATATTCGCCGTTGCCAATGCGTAAAGGAGTATAAATCTTTCGCAGAGTATTTCTTTTGAAAACTTTTAACGTCGACTCATCAGATGTTGTCATCGTCCATGCCTCTGCACGAGAAAGCAGAATTAACGACGCGATTTTTGAGGCCATGATATCAATATCATCGGCGTACGCCATAGAAGATTGTACTTTCTCTATTTAGGTTTTTTCGCAGTACTTTCTACAGGAGTACTTTGAAAAAGTCGCACAAATTAGAGTCGCCTCGTCTGAAACCCGTTTGGCATCGAACGGCTCAGAGAGTAGTCCAGTCATTATAGTAAGTTCACCTCGGAATTCGATATACCCTACCATATGTAGGTTTTGAGACAACTTTAGGGTGTCAATATACAAGTATTTACAGACACATAAATGGGTATATCAAATTCCGAGATTCTTACCTAATTTAAGCTTAAATGACTGGACTAGAGGTCCTTCTTGATCCTGATGGAGCTTTTGGTATTGTTCAACGTTAGTTTACACATTCGTATTAGTTTTGCGGGGATACCAAATTCAGACAGAGCAGAGTAATGCCAGCACCTTTTCGTGCTGTCAAAAGCAGCTTTAAAATCAACGAAGAGGTGGTGTGTGTCGAAACTCTTTTCACAGTTTTTTTCCAAGACTTGGCGTATAGTGAATATCTGATCAGTTGTTTATTTTTAAGGTCTAAAGCCCCATTGACAAAGTCCAATCAGTTTGTTGATGATGGGCTTTATTCTTTCACACAGTACGTTCTATAGAACCTTATATGCGATGTTGAAGAGGCATATCCCACGGTAGTTGGCGCGGATTGTGAGGTCTCCCTTTGTGTGGGTTGAGCATACTAAAATTCTAATAGTCCGACATGCTTTCGTCCGACGATATTCTGCAAAGAAACTGATGCATGCTCCTTATCAGTTCTTCGCCGCCATATTTGAATAGCTCTGCCGGCAATCCATCGGCCCCCGCTGCTTTGTTGTTCTTCAGATGGTCGGAGAAGGAAACGTCTGCTCCATCGTCATCGATCGAGTTCACTTGCAGCTGTACGTAAGGAGCGTAAAATACCCTCCCACAGTTCCCTTATACCGAGTTGCTAAGTCAAAGAGCAGGAGTGCAATTTGAGAGAAAATCGTTCGGCAGTATTTTGTGATTACAGCTTCTCGACGTCGAACTTTCCTTGTGTTTGTTGGCGTGCGTTTTTTTTGCTGCACAGAGGCGGGAGCGTAGCTTGGCTGCAATAAGATACTGGTTCGAGTCGATTTTAGAACCTGGGAGCGTACTTACGTTTAAAACACTGGAGACGTGTCTTTCGCTTCCCGATCTGGTGAGTAGTTTTTTGATCCCGAGACAATCAGGTAATTTACAAAATTACTTAATTTATTTCATTTGTATACTCGTATATTACTTAAAAGTTATAGTTTCATATTTTCACATTAACATATGTACATACCTATAATACAAATTACAAAACAACTTGAGTATTATTAATATTGATAATAGTTACAACTAGGGGTTGTTGTTGTATGGTGTACTTTGCTATGCATTGATTATGAGTATTTCGTTGATTTGCACACAAATATCAAATATTTATATACATATGTACCATATGTACTTTTGATCAGAAATCGCCTTGGGATAACAGAAAAGGCAGCTCAATTGTGAGGGAAAAAGAGACAATTCGCAATGCTAAGCGAATTTTTAATATACATTTCTATGTATTTTGCCATTATTGATACTGAATTATCTTCGATCAAAGATCAGTTGAAACAAGTAACTGAAATTTTTGAATTTTTTACTAAATATTGATTAGCTGCAAAATTGTATTACAGCCACTTGTGAACATTGTAAGAAATTATAAATATTATTAACACGATGGATTGACTAATATAGATGCAACAGATTTACTGAAGTACAAGTACAAGTTATTGGCAGATAAATTGCTCAAAGAAGTACACCACTGTACGTTTTATATTAAATGTGCTCAAACGAATTAAAACATATCGTTCTAAATCGTTATTTACAGTAATACAGGTGTTGCTAGTGGAGAGTGTAGTCAAATTGAAACTTATCAAAACCTGCCAGCGACTGACTTGACACTATCAGATGAAAAGAATGTGCCACAAACGCTTAACAATAAAGCAGCAGATTGATTAGAAATACCAAAAGACTTTTTCGACTACCATATTTAATTTATCAATTTATAAGCCAAATACCAGTGAAAATATCGGAATAAAACACACTTTACTCATTAAAGTGTTACAATGCCCGTACAAAAATGTTTGGAATATAACTTTTCAAGATTCCATACAGAACAAGTAAGAAAGGGCTAAGTTCGGGTGCAACCGAACATTTTATACTCTTGCAACTTGCAATAATCAAAGCCAGCGAAATACCTTACGATGTAAAACGTCAACCAGAAGATATGGGGGCTCTGGGAAGTATTGACCCGATTCTATTGCATAACTCACGCATTGACCGATATTTTCGAACAAAAGTCAGCTATAGGTACTGGGGTTCACATACTCGGTAACTAGGATCTTGAACAGTTTTAGTTGCATTTGAACAATTTTCTGTCATAAGGTGGAACACACCAAAGGCATTATTCGTACAAAGTTTTATTCCATTATATTAATTGCTTCTTGATTTCTGTACTAGAAACTGAACGAATCAAGTGGAATTCAAAATTGTGCTATATGTGAAGTAGGCGTGGTTATTGTCCGATTTCGCACATTTTCAAAGCGTGGCTTATGAAAAAAATCCCACATTCCGAATTTCGAAATCGGTTAATAGGGTCCAGATATAAGTATGAGATTTCACCAAAAAGTAGGCGGTGCCATGTCCATCTACAATACATCACAGGAGAAAATGTTTACGTTTCTGGGGCATATAGTTATCGATTCATCGCAATGGGGAGTGAGTGGGGTTTTCATCCGATTTCATTTTTTTTCACAGTATCGGTAGGAGTTTTTGTAATATTCATGCTGGACGAATTTGGTTGTTGTAGCTTTAGTAGTTTAGGGTATATGCACATTAAACATTTAGAGGGCGGGATCATGACCACTTTTTCAAAATTTTTTATACACAAATGCTCCTTGCTACTGCGGTCCCCTGTGCAAATTACAGCTTTATATATATATCTTAACTTAGTGTTTAGTTATGACGCTTTATATGTTTTCGGTTAAGTTTGTGGTCCAATTACGCCCATTTACGAAGTAGAATTTTTTTGTATTAAGGAATTTACATACCAAGTTTCAGCTTGCACGGATGGACGGACAGACAGACAGTCAACCGGATTTCAACTTTTCTGGTCACCCTGATCATTTATATATATGTATGTATATAATGTTATATCTATCTCGTTTAGTTTTATATGATACGTACAACCGTTGGGTGAACAAAACTATAACACTCTGTAGCGACTGGTTGCAAGAGTATAAAAATCGGAAATCTCTTAGGTATGTTACTGAAATTCAAAGAGAATAATTTTCTGATCATAGTATGCCCTTGTGTCTAAATGCTTTTCTAGCCCCCATATTCCTAATTTAAAAATTTTCGAACTTTCTGCTGACTTTAAATATTTTATATTTTTTTAATAAATTATTGAAAGTAAATGGAATATAGATGAAGATGATCTGAAGATGATATAGAATTTTATTCCTTAAATAATGATGCCGCCGCTTTCGTGACTTTTCCTTTATATTCCTAATATATTACATTTCGTTCCGTTATCTGATGTTAATTCGCTGTCTTAGTAAAATTAAGAGATCACATCTTTAGTGAAATGATGTCATTTGATAGTCAAACTTTCGCCGATTGCCACAGCCTACAACGCTAATATAATTAATATCGGTATACACATGCAGTATACTACTATACTGTATCTGCCAGAATACCAAAATGAGACTCCTGACTAACAGAGTCACTAAATTACTATTGTGACAATTAGAGACATGAGACAATCGTCTCAAGCAGAATACCGATATAAAACTTGCTTACATACATATCTACATCCATGATTTGCATTTGTGTTATAATTATTGCAATTTTTAATCTTTCATTGTTTTTTGTTTGTTATAGATTTAAATTAATTCATTAATTTTTTAAAACAATTTACCGATTTGACAAGTGTTGCTCATAAAAAAAGTTAATTTGGAATTTTCAAAGTAGTAAGCGTTTTTCCCTTGCCCACGTCTAGATTTTTTAATTACCCAAATATTCAATTAGAGTTGTAAATTATCATAACTTACTCTTATAAATATGATTAAAATTTATGATTATATTAAATAATTTATTATTTGTATACTCAAACTGACTTGCCTCTTTACGTACTGACTTTATGACTGATCATTTATTCAGTAGGTGTGGCCCTTAACATATTGGCCAATAAATAAATATATTCGAAACTGCAAAAATATATAATTTTTAAATTTATTCGCTACTTTCCAAGTTACTAAAAAGTCCTTTACTGCTGCGTTCCTTTTTTTTTTTTTTGAAACGTAAATAAATTAGTTGTGATTTTACATTTAATTAAATTGCGACTAGTAAAATGAAAACCACTAAGAAATTTATAAGATAAAGCTGGAAGGGCTTTTAGCTGAAACGTTTTATGTTTTACTGCTATTTCCAGATTCTACATGATCGCGTATTTATTACTGCAAAGGCAGTTATCAAGTCGATGTCAAAAGCCTTTTTAAGTTTTAATGTACCATAGTTTTGATGAAACTTGCAACTTCTTTACTTGCTAGGGATTGAAAATAAAAATATAAAAAAGATTATTATTCTGAAATGTAATGCTTCCACAATGACCACTATTGGTTAAAAAAATATAAATTTACAAAATGGCAGACAATCAAATTTCGCTAGAACAATGAGAAGGTTTTTCATAACAATAAAATTAGATTTTTGATATTACCGAAAAACTGGTAGATTATTGTACAGAGAAACATATATGTATGTACATATGTACATACATACATATGTAAGTGCAAAATTATATTTCAATCCAAACTATCGTATGATTAGAGTTATAACTGTATCCAATTTAGAAACGGTAAAAAACGCGTTCAAAACCTTTAATTCAGAAAATATTTTAAATTGAAGTTTAAAAAATTTGTGTTTTCGTTGTTTTTGCCTGTTTCTTTAAGATTACTCACGCAAGGTCGGCGTTATGGTAGATATAGGGTGCTTTGTATAATAATATACATACATACATACATATGTATAAGTAAGTTGCCAATTATTAAGCTAGGGTTACGCACACTGCGTCCCGTTAGCTTAATTACTAATAAAAATAAAACATTAATGCGTCGTCAAATCGCAAATATACAAAACTGAAGTACTGTTGTACCAGCAGAACGAAGGGCGACAGTGACAGATATTGGTCCCTTACCGCCTTAATTTTGGCCTTACCTTTGCCGCAAACCACCATAATATATACCACAATCTAACGCCTAATACCATACCAAAAGAAATAAATGGAGCGTGCAAGGATAATTCGATTGTGTTCAATTTAATTTTTACAAGCTTCGATTGATACGTTCTATGCGTTTGTATTTACAAACATACTTATGTATGTATATACAATCAGTGCTTTGTACGTTTAAATGTTTCAATGTTCGTTGTCTCTGTTGTCGCCGTCCCCTTTTCATTTCAGTTCATTTTATTTTATTTATCCTGATTATTTTTATACGTTTGCAGAATACATCTCATCATACTCGCATGTATTCACACACATATGTACGAGTATGTGTAGGTATTAGGACGCTATGTCATTTCCCGATTGTTCGGCATTCTTCATTTGTTTGTAACATTCCCGTATGTTCTATGGTACCGTACTATATATACTCGTACTGTGTACTATATGTTGTAGGCGCGTGAGCTTTCGTTTATACGCGTACACCCACATTGAGAAACGCTTTAATCTCGTCCAAGATTCGAATTGATTTGTTGTTGTTTGCAATACCTCCATCCACAGTTTTGATTTACCGTTTAATATGAACAGTTGCTTTAGTACTTTAGCGGAAGGGGCATAGGAATGTCTTCATTTGTTTGAACTGAATCGAATTGAACTGAGTCAATTGAACATATTCGTTACACCGTAAATACAATTTTCCACCAGAGTAAAACATCAAACTATGTAATACGGAGTCTTATATAAAAAATTCTTTGACCGAAAACGAACTAACCGAACTAAAGTTGATAAATACTTGTATGATATATCATAATAATACTTTTTGACTTTTTAAAACTAGTATCAGGCGAAATCTGACAATTGGAAGTGCTTGTATGAAAAAAATTGTTGGCTCACTAGCTGTGCACCCTAAATCAACGCAATATTGGAAATGAATATAAAACACATTTTTTGGTCTTTCATGGTTATTGAATTATAAAATACATAGAATAGGGTTATTTATTGAATAAGTCAACCACATATTGACCAGATCATTGCCATCCAATTTCGTCAAAAAAGAATTGGGTTATCATGCGATATCGAGCAACAGTATAAGTCACTGATTGATCAGTCTGACTTTCGAAAAAAGTATGGTCCAATTATGACTCCAGCTCAAAATAGACACCAAACAATGATATGTTGAGGACGTATTTATTTTCCGAAAATCACACGTGAGTTCTCAAAACTCAAAAGCGACAATTTTGGCGATTAAAAATCCATTAAGGTGAAAATGTGCTTCGTCGCTTTGGATGATTTTGTCTAAAATTGACCATTTGTTGATGAAATTTGAAATATTGTTCAATTATATTATCTGTAATGTAGCGCTCCATTTTTACTAAGCCTAAACGTTCAGCTGTTGATATATATTTTTTTATGTTTCCAACACTTTACTACATACTAAATGATGGCAAATTTAAATCTTGCGTTAATTTTGGGACTTTGCACTTTTTTCTTAATAGTTAATGACTAGTTGAGTTGACTACATATGTAAGTATACATATGTAAGTATATGAAATACATATGCTAAGTATTAGAGATGTATGCATATTTCCTATCGTTTGCACGCAATTTTGTGAAGTGAAGTAATGTTTGACTTCATTTTTATCATTACCAGAAAAAGATGCTCTATGAGTTTCATTAACCTCACATATCGGTAGATTTAGTTACAGCAAATGATAAGTTTTCGATTAGCAGTATTTTATAAGGGGACAGTGGTTCCATTTCATCAAAATATCTAAATTTTTACTCAAGCAATTGTTTGCAAGAACAATCGGACGGATATCCCCCGGAACTAAAATATTATCATTGACTCCATCAACTTGATTTTCACAACTATGCACTATAAAGTAAAACAGATGTTTTATTTGTAAAAAAGGCTGTAAGATAAAAATCTTCAAAATTTATCAGGACAATAACATTTTATTAATGACGCAGAAGGGAAAATCTATTTTACAAAGATTGAATGTTGAATTTTTCAAGCACTCAATAAAAAGTCAGTTTCGAGTATTACAATCCCATCTATGAACTAAAATTTTTTTTTTGTACTAAAGAACTTGCATACCAAATTTCATCAAAATATTTCAATTTTTACTCAAGTTACAGCTTGCACGGACGGACGGACAGACATACGGTCAACTGGATTTCAACTTTTCACCCTCATCATTAATATATGCATATGTATATAACCCTATATCTATCTCAATTCGTTTTAGGTGATACGTACAACCGTTAGGTGAACAAAACTATAATACTCTGCAGCAACTGGTAAACAGTACACAAGTACCTACTTACATATGTACATATATGTATACCAAATGTCAAAGTTAGCCACAGAAATAGCTGTAAGAAGGAATGGTTGGTAATGTAGATACTATATACATATGTATACACGTATGTATATGAATGATAATATTTAAAAACAAATCTAGAATAACCATGTAAAAATTTGTAAAAATGGAACTATACAAGGAGCGTTCCAAAGTAAATAGGACTTAAAAAAAAACAGAACAAATGATTTTTTCGGCAAAATCAATTTATTTTATTCAAAATAGTCTCCTTCTGCTTCAATACAGCTTTTTGCACGGTCCAAAAGCATGTCGAACGAGTGTTTTAGCTCGTTGGCCGGTATGGCCGCCAGTATGTCGGTGCAAGCCTTTTGAATGGTCTCTACGTCTGCATAACGCTTTCCTTTCATGAGCAAATGAACTTTTCCGAAAAGGAGAAAGTCGCACGGTGCCATATCAGGTGAATACGGGGAGTGGTTAATGGTTAAAATGTGATTTTTGGTAAAACAATCGGTCCCAAGCGTCGAATTGAATGTTGGTTTCTGATCAACCAGTCAATTTGTTCGGAACAAACCGTGCACAAACCTTCATCAATTCTCATCAATTGAAACGTTTCGTAAAAGTTATAAAATAAAATTTAATATTTAATGTTTTCTCTTTGTTCGAAGCTCATTTTCGCACTGATAACACAAACATATTGACACTTCACTTAAAACGCAATAACTTCACTTCCAATCCATGAAATGTCATGAAACTCTCACTGAACAATCGATAAAAAATACAGTGCACTCGCGGTAACGTGAACTAATTAAAACCAAGAGAGTTCACGTTAGTGAAAATGTTCACGTTAGCGATTGTCGAATTTGAAGACGCAAAATAACTTCAAATTGCTAAATTCAGGATTTTTACACATTTAAATGTAAAAGTATTTTAATATTGCCATTAGTAAGTTCATGGGTATGAACCTACATATTAAATTGCGAATAATATTTCACATTAGATTTATTTATTAAAAAAATCCGTTATCTTTTTCTGCTACTTTTTCCTTTCTAATAGCTGAAATACTGCTTTCTCCCTGAAGCGTCTAAGTACACTCATGTCGCTTTGATCAACCATTGCATCTCCAGCCCATTGGCAATGTAAACTCAACCTAAAATAGAAAAAAGTAATAATGATATCAAAGTGTGTCGTAAAACTTCTACCTGAGGACTCAAGTCCTGAAGGAGATCAACTGAAATTCGCATTAAAGAGCTTATATCTGCACTCCATTTGTCTTTCAGGATACTTAATGGAATGTTATGTTCAGGGTCCTCCTCGTTTCCCATTAAACTTAAAATGTTTTTCCAACAATTGGCAAGAGTTTCTGTGCTGACCCGATCCCACGCGACAGATAAAAGGGTAACAGCATCGTTCAACGTTACATTTTTCATTGATTCAAGCAAATCTAAGTTTTTTGCTGCTATTGAAGCCAACAAACTGTTTTTGTAATATAACTTCGTTATTTTAATCGCATTTTGATCCATAGGTTGGATAAGAGGGGTGACATTTGGCGGCATAAACATGGCAATTATATTTCCATCTTCAGTTTTTAATTCTGCTTCACTTGGATGAGAGGGAGCGTTGTCAATAAGTAATAGTGCCTTTATTGGTAAGTTCTTCCGCTTTAGAAACAACCTTACCTGGCCAAAAGCAAGAATTTATAATAATTATTAATTAAGCGAAAAAATTGTTTACCTGTGGCACAAAAGATTGATGGAACCAATGTTTAAAAATGGCAGACGTCATCCAGGCTGATTTCGAGTTCTTATAATCCGTAGGGCAACTAAAGTGTTTAAAGCTGCGTGGATTTTTTGCCTTACCAATTACTAAAAGTTTATGTTTATGTGCACCCGATGCATTTGCGCAACAGAGAAATGTTATACGCTGCTTCTCCGTCTTTGTTCCTGGAGCAGTTTTTTCATGCGATGATACATAGGTCTTATCTAGCAAAAGCTTCCAGAATAAACCAAATTCGTCAGCATTATACAATTGGTCATTACATAACTCCATTTCCTCAATTTTTTGTTTTAGTTTCAGTTTAAATGGATCAACCAATTGAGGCTGCGATGAGAGTTTTTCTCCAGATACTTTAAGCAATCTAACTCCGTATCTTTTCTTAAATCTCTGGAGCCATCCGTCACTAGCATTGAATCCGGTCGCGTTTTCTTTAAGTAGAGAATGCAATTCCTTAGCCTTTTCTTTTAGCATTAATCCACTTACAGGACAATTCGGATGAACCAAAGGTATAGACTTTTTTCCATAGCTGGAAGCTCTGATGATTTTAAAGTTTTTCTCTTTCCCGGTCCTTGGTATGTATTATTCACGCATTTTAAAATGGCTTTTTTCTTTTTAATACTGCATATTGTTGAGTTAGCGATATTTTTTTTTTGCTAAGTTAGTCACACTTGTTCCTTTTTTCAGACTGTCTAAAATGTCTGCTTTTTCTTTTAATTGCAAACACTTCGATTTTTTAGAACTCATTCCGATTGATTGATCACTCCGCGAAAGAAAAAACCTTCAACTGAAGTAAGTCGTTGTCATATGGTAAAAATTTGCGCAAATTTTTCAATATTAGGGGATTCCCCGAACTTAAAAAATAAAATTTAATGTATTCAGTGTTGTCCGTATGTTAATAAAAAGTGTAGTGAACAAAAATTTTGTTCACGTTACTGAGCTTTCTAAGTAAGTTTGTTCACGTTACAGAGTAGTCAATGTAAAAACAGAGTGTTCACGTTAGCCGGTGTTCACGTTAGACGGTGTTCACGTTACCGCGAGTGCACTGTAGCATATTCTAACGCACCAGTCGGCATATATGACGCCACCAGTAGGCGCTAGATTCAAAAAGTCCTGGTTGCTTTGGAACACACCTTGTAATATACAAAAAATAGTAAAACAAGAAAATACTTTAACATACATTTCACCGAAGCTATAATACCTTTCACGAATATAAAGATTTCTTACTAAAACTGTATTATACTCGTAATCGGTCAGTTTTTATGACAGCTATAGATATCCAACCTAAACAAGTGGTTTTGGGATTGAACCGTTGTCTTGTCGCAAAGATATCTTGTCAAATGAAAAAGTTTTACATACAAGAGCATGTTTTTGATCGATTAGTTTGTTTGACAGCTAGTTATTCGATATAGTGCTAACATCTGAACAATTCTGTCGGATATTGACAATAATATGCGTGTAAACTGGTTTACTCAAATTTTTTATCCTTTTAATAAATAATAATAATTATAACTACAAAGCTAAATCGATTCGATTTCGTATTAACTTGACCATTAAAGTTGTTTATAGTTATATTTCTTGTCCATTATACTGTGTCCAACATGTTGCGCTCGTTTATTATAAAATTTTAAAGTTCGTACTGTTCTGTTAATTATGTAATTTATGAATTATGTGCTCATATTTGCAGCAAGCTATGCTTTTTTTGTACCAGCCGCAGGTAAAATATTGTAGTTACATATTGCCGTTCTTAACTCCAGACCAATATTATATAGTTTTCTTTAGGTATTCGTTAATTGATACATTTCAATTATCATACTCGTACGTATGTATGTACATACATACATATGTATGTATGTAAGTAAGTAGTTGAAGTTTCTGAAGATGGTAGGTTCTGCCAATTAAAATCTCCTACATAAGTATGTATGCACTTATGTATAAGAATATTTGCATATGAAAGTATGAAAAACGAGTGATTCCTAGCATCCCTTTTTTTATATAATCAATGGGCGTGTAAATATCCGTCCTCCCTAAAACCACAATCAGTAGAGGTTTTTGAGGTTAAAAATTATCAATTGTACTATTGCTTGCTCTTCTACATAATTGTAAATGCACCTGCTGCTGTTGCACCTGTAAGGATTCCCCAGCTCGTTGCAAACACTGTAATAAAATATTTTTTATCTGATACGTTCAAACGGAGATTTTTTTGACGACAAATAGGCGGAGCTGCGCAAAACATTTACACTCAGCTGAGCTCTCGTTGGATATCCGTCTATGTAATATAATCGTATTTACCATTTTATGGACAGCAATTTAAAACGCCCACTTTTCTACTACAACAACCAAAAGCTTGGAAAGCCAAACCAACACCGAAAACATACGGGAAACCACCACCAATGCCAAAATATAAAATATACTCTTACACCACTACCACGAAAGTAGTGGCTATGTTACAATCAAAACACGTGAGAAGCCCTTACAGTTGGAGGAGAACTTGAATAGTGATTGAGCTTACTCGGAGCAAACTCTCTGTATGAAATGCCGCTATTAATGTTTTTATAAAAAGCATACAGGGTACAGTGTGCGTCGCATTTGAAAACTTAATGTAAAAAAGACCAAACTGTCCACACTATGTTACTTATTACGAAATTAATTTCATACGCATTTTTCAGCACTCCGTAAAACCCTAGACTCTTCTCAGAATCGTGAATGCTTCTGGCATGACATCTTTGCGGAGGATAAAACTAAGATTCCATCTTCTCTTATTATTTAAAATTGTTTATAAATTAGGTTTGTCCGGTGTTACATTGTGAGACATTGTTAATCATGGTGGCCGTTCCTATTATCGCATACAAATGTATGCGGATACATAGGCTATGTGGATGTATTTATGTACATGGATTTACGTAAATTTACTGATTATTGTTGTGTACCTCCAGCAATGTGGTATATATATATATTTTAACAAACATTATTTCATTATTTGTTGAATACCATAAGAAGGAGAATGAGTTAGATTCTTAGGTGCAATTTTAATTTGAGTTTTGCCTGGGTCAAAAAAATAGAGGTTCGAATATTACTTGCAACATACTTAACGATATCTAACATTCTCTTAACGAACTTTTCAAAAAAAAAAAAATAATAACAAATATAAATAAATGGCCACTACTTAGTTAAATTTTAGTCTATTAGAAAACTAACCATTTATTTTAGTTTTCTATAAAATTTCTATATTTGGTTCGAAGTATTAAATTTCAAAAATTCGAAAAAACAATAAATTTGTATTTTCATTTTTTTAATTGAACTATTCACAGTCGTAAAACTAAAAATATGCAAAATAAAACTTAGCTTTGAAGATAGAGCCTATACCACATTAATGAGGGATCCATATACTCTCTTGTAGGAATTCCACTCGATAAATTACTTGTTGCTATTGCGTTCTCTACTGCATACTCTTTTTTTATTGACATATCAGTTCCACCGCAAGACTACAATGTGCAATAAATTTATTTATGCCTGAGTGAGGTTTACGATTATTAAAAGTTTTAAAATCAATTTTATATCAATATATAATTTTATATTTAAATTAATATAAGCATCTTAACCATTCAGAGTTGCGCCAATAAATCTTAAGTATTGCTCTTCTCATAGTAATATAATATTTCGAAAATTCAAAGCTTTATTAATTGGAATGCTCACATAAAGCTAAAGCATTTACGTATGCAATGCAAAAATGTAGCGGGACATTTTAATAAAAAAAATTGATTACCTCGCAACATTAAAACCATCACAAACGATAAAGTTGTCATTATTGTTAAATACTGCAGACGGCAATATTCGTCCCACTGTTTTGATGTTTTTCAGGAGCCAAAACTTTCGAGCGACGTTACGGGAACACTTGGTAACACAAATACTGCCTAATACTAAACCAGCTTTGTTTGTATTTACATAACGGGACTCCATCATAGGGTGTCTTTGTTTTGTAATGCGAATGTGGATACATGGATCCATACTCACACTCATTCAATCATCATTCGGTAGTGTACAGTGCGCAGTTGTACTTAGTTGCGTTAAATATGGGTGGTGGTTTTTATATACGCTGTATTAGTATTAGCAGTAAGCTCTACTACTACCGGTAAAGTGCAGCATCGGAATTGTTGGAGAAGCATTCCAGTATAACGCGTGTTGCCGTTCACAACGAGGCGACGCGACAGAGCACGACATCCGACGATCCGCATACGGTGTAACGGTCTACTTTTCGCTGCCGGGAATATATATCTCAACGAAAATCTTAGCTCGACCATTCCGTAACTGTCGCGACGTACACCCTTCATAATATTTAGTAATTATCAGCACATTACTAAAGGTGGTTGTCGCAGAACTCACGAACCGAGACGATTTTGTTAACTTTAAGAGTGAAATGGGCTCCTTTTGCAATAAAAAGATATGTGCAAAAAAATAATAATAAAGAATATGCACACGTTGTTATTCTAATTAGTGATTTAATTAACATAGACTGCAAGATTTTTAATAATTCTGTGTAAATTAATATGTTAACTAAATAATGTATGGTGCAAATCTGTACATTAATAGTCATTTTATTAATATATACTATATGTATAACGTATAAGCATTAAACATATAAACACGATTTTCAGACAAACATCATTACGTCAAATACAAAAAAACAAAAGTGTGTCTTAGTCAATGCAAAAATAATCTTAGAATAGAGTGTGTGAAGAAAAACTAACTCTAAATGAGAATGGAAGACCCAAACCTCGCCGAACAGTATGTGCAGGAATTCGTGCTCGATCACCTAGAGGACGGTTCAGCAACTGTTACAGCTATTGGAGTGAAACGTGAAGATCACAGTCCAGTGGCAGCCCCAAAAATTACTTGGACAACTACAACAATCACTCCAGAGGAAGAGGAAACTGCTAATCCACCCGCCATCAAGATGCGATCTTTTCCACAAAGCTGGCATATAGACGATCGCCGATTGCAGCCATTATCCCCACCACCGGAAATCTACACGCACGGACCTATGGCAGGGCAAGCAATCCTTGTGAACACATCGGTGCCTGGTGGAGTGCCATCGACACCGCCTGAAACCCCACCTGTTATTAGCTCTCCTAATGGAAGTACTTGTGCCCAAACGTATGCAACAATAACAAGTGCTTCGTATCCAACACATCGTCCACCCACCGCCAATGCTGGTCTCACTCAAGAAATGATGTGGCTACCTAACTCCATGCGTTCAGATCCTCAGCCATTAGACTTACGACCGCTTGCTTGTCCCACTCATGAGGAGGAATGGGAGCGACAACGTGAATACATGCATGCCACAGCATCAGTTGTGGCCGCCAATCATCATCATGGACAATTGGTGGCACAATCCCAGCACCATCCCCACCACCATCATCATTTTCAATCACTAGAGCACTTAGCACCTATCAGCATGCATACGCCTTATCACAGTGGTATACCCAACGGCGCTACCAGCCTTAGCAGTTGTGGAAATGACAGTCAGGCACCATCTAACGCTCCAATAACAACTTCAGTGGTTCACCTCAATCGACCAATGTCGGTCTGCTCTACTCGATCATCCACAAATTCACCGCGCACCTGCTCCAGACAATATAGCACTTCCAGTAATTTAGGTCTTGATGACTGTATTAGTGATGATTTGCTAACGACTTTGAGCGTACGAGAATTAAATAAACGCCTGCATGGATGCCCCCGTGAAGAAGTGGTGCGGCTCAAGGCTAAACGTAGGACGCTGAAAAATCGTGGATACGCTCAAAGCTGTCGTTCAAAACGACTACAGCAACGGCATGAGTTGGAGAAAACCAATCGTCAGTTGAATCAGGATCTGCATCGCTTGAAATTAGAATTTTCGCGTGTTTGTCAAGAGCGCGATCACTTAAAACAACGTCTGCAAATACGAACGAGCGGAAGTAGTAGTGGTGTAATTGCTGCTCTAGCGAATGCTAGCGATGGCAGTACACCAGGTGTGATCACCGTTGGTCAACCACATTGTAATGCAGAGAGTCATAATTCGCCGGAGTTTTATCTCTGACGCCAACTTGCTATCGGAGGAGAACATGCGGCAGCCGCCGTTGCAGTGGCCGCAGCATCCAGCCATCATTTGCCACACACGCAACCTTTACATCGGCACTCACATCAATGGCCATCACGCTACCATCAGCATGTACACCAACAACCAACAAGCACTGTAATAGTCTGAATGCGACGTGTAGAAAATTACTAATATTTTATATGTAATTAGTGCACGCCGTATTTAGTATAAAGCATTAAAATAGTAATTATTACTAAAAACTTTTCTGTGACTTTAGTCGGCAAAAACATCAATATTTGTAAGTAAAATGGACACAAATAGTTATTTGATATGTCTACCATAGCTCTAGGTGCTCCTAATAACATATAGGCATATCCCAAAAACAATTTGCAAATAAAGTTGGACTTTCATATAACTCGAACCTCTATAAATCGAAGCTCTCCATAACTCATACTCCTGAATTGGCAATAGATGTAAAATTTCAAACAAATTTCCTTCCTTAACTCGAAGTTTTTTGTGTATTATAGTGATTCGAGTTATGAAAGTTTCACTGTATATTTAACTTAATATTTTTTAATTGGATCAGTTCCTGAGTTTGAAGTGGACACAATATCTTCCGGTTTAAGTTAAGCAGAAGGTGTAAAATAATTATTCGATTCGAGATGCGTACATACTGTTATTTTTTACGCAATTACGATTACTTTATTAAGAGCTATTAGATAAATTCATTCAGAAACGTTTGACAATAAAATAATATGTGTTGTGTTTAGGTCGTAGTTATATTATATGTTTGCCTAAATACATATGTATAATTGGTAAATCAATTGTAGTGAATAATGATATTATCAAGTATGCATGTCCTTCAGCTTATGTTCAAAACTCTGCACCATATTTGTCCATTTTCAAATTTATTCATTAATTAATTGAATTTAAACTTTAAATTAATATATAAATATATATGTACATATATATATCTATATTGTGATCGTTTAATTTGCTATTTTGTATACTGTATAACAGCAAATAAAATTAAGTGGTGTTACCTTAAAACATTGGAAAATATTAATTTTAAAATTCTTTAAGCAACAATAACATGAAATTAAAAAATCCTTGGTTATTGCACTAAAAATATCGTTAAGAAATATCTAAGAATATATTTTTGTGATATTATTGTAATTCAAAGAATTGGTTTACAGCAATAATCAATTGTTTCTCTCTTCTACCTCTTGATGTGGTACTTGATATGGTAGTATATATTTTAATATAACGTGGTGAAACTCTATCCAGCACGAAAATTTTTTGGTTGACGTAAACTAACAGATAGAAGAGTCCAAAAGTGAGATATAGGTTAGGTTATATTCGATTAACTTCAGTACCTGTATCTATTATTAAGAGAGTAAAGAACTTTCATATAAAAGAGAAGTTTGATCAATGTCTCTATCCTCCTGATTTTTCAACATGTACATGATAACTTTCTTTGCCAACTGCTACTACCAATTAATACCGCATTTGTTATTAACCTTTTTGGTCTGAAAAACTAGTCGATAATAACGATTGCTTCACTTTTATTTACATTGGTATATTATACTTAAATATGGGTCTTGAATAGATTAAATTTTATCTTTGAGTTATTTTATTATATGTATATTTCGTTTTAATTTAGAAAAACAAATTCATAAAACATCAATCATATTGAAAAGAACTTACAAAAGGCACAAACAAAAATGTTAAAAAATCTGTTCTTTAGGGATCGCCTTTCCCAATGGGCTTGGTTTTTGGAAAATGAGATTTCTAAGCATCAATATTTCCATTGCAAAACAAAGCTACAAGTTCAATATTTAAATTATATCTTTATTTATTGTACTACTTTGAAATACTATATTAGTATAACTTTTTGATTTCATTATAGTAATTTTAACTATAATGTTTCAAAACGTAAACTATTTACAAAAAGGTACGAGTATATATTTTTTAAATGAAAATTTCAGTTAGTTCTTGAACACACCTCTTATTATACATATGATAACATTAAGATTTATGAATAATTGTATGTATAATTATTATTACATTGTATAGTTAGTGAATTAAACACGCGCTTGGTTGATAAGTTAAGCATTTGTAAGTATATACCCATGAATATATATACATATATATATTACATTTGTAAGCATTTTGTATATACTTAGTACGGTCAAAAGATTTTCGAGCTTTCTCGAATAAAAAAGAGAGGGTTTTTCTTAATGAATTATACAACAGTACAATAATTTATTTATTTATATATATGTATGTATTTGTATAATGGAAATGATATTTTTTTAAATCTTATACTTATAAAAGTATAACAATTATATTGTATTATAAATATATAATTTCATTTATTTTTAGTACAATAGATCAAATTGTTTCTTAAGGTTTCCGGTTCGTCAAATGTTTATAGTGGTTAATATTTGTCATAAATCTGTAATTTTAAATTCTATGCGAATATTTTTTAACAAAGAACACTATCCCCTGCAGCGTAACTTTCGAAATAACTTAATCTAGGAGATTTTTCTGCGGCGAAAGTTTGTAATGCCTTTATTAGCATACATTTGGTAGCGTTCTTATAGCAAGATGTAATGTACCACAAAATGAAATAAAAACTGATTGCAACGTCTTCATATACCGAAGTGGTCTATCAATTTTTTATTCGGACTACTGTTGTAGTATTGTTATTTTAGTACTAGTTTTAATTCTTGAGTTTGAAAATATTGATGCTTCACATACATTCTGTTTTATATTTGTGATGTTGTTTCGACTCTCATTGATTTTTATTTTTTGATGCAAGATGTTGTAGGAATATACATACATATCTTATATGTTGCAATCAGTTTTCAAATTGAAAAAATCATTCATAAGATATGTATATATTTATATTACTTATATGAAAACAATATATTCAACGAATGATTTTTTCAATTTGAAAACTGATTGCAACGTCTTCATATACCGAAGTGTACCGGACTACTGTTGTAGTATTGTTATTTTAGTACTAGTTTTAATCCTTGAGTTTGAAAATATTGATGCTTCACCTACATTCTGTTTTATATTTGTGATGTTGTTTCGACTCTCAGATTTATTTGTTTGATGCAAGATGTTGTAGGAATATACATACATATCTTATATATGGTTTTAAAAGATGTTTTTCGGGGCCAAACCGGACCACTTGATGTTGTCGGGAACCTGGCGGTCGTTCGGACTCCTGATTTCGAAAATAAGGTATAAACACTCGTTGATAAAATACTGTATTATTCTGACTAATTACGACCTTTTATGCGTATTTAAGTCAAATTTAGAAAAATTAAAACCAATGTCGGCGTTTTTATATTATCATAACGTTACCAATTTTGAATTGAAAAATTTTCTAAGAATTTTATTATACTTCTTTTAAAGTTCTTATTTTCATTTCACAGTTTTTAGTATTGCCCTTTTTTCTTATATTAGATCCTAAGTTAAATTCATAAACTATTAAATTTCGGAAGCGAAGGACGTAAAGATTTAAGAATCGTTCTTCTTATTTCAATAATAAAATCAACGGCTTAGAGGGAGACCCTTACTAAGGGAGGGATTAAGGTTTCATGGTAAAAAATGACTTTTTTTGCGAATTTATTTCTTAAATATGGAATGAGTAATTTTATTCGAACCTTTCGTGATAAGCCAAGATGTATTACACATGGAATCTTGTCAACTTGTTTCCCAATCATTTGTTATTCGGAGCGTTATAAACGTCATAAACGTTCTGTGTTATACATAGTACATATTCCGATTGATGCCGCTTTATCGTCCCACAGATTTTTCTGTTTTGGGTGTATACCAGGAACTGATTTTTTTATTAGCCAAAAGATTATCAATGACCACCCCTTCGTTAGTTATATTTTGAATGTATGTATGTGTGATAGACCTAATACATTAAAAAAAATTGTAAATATTATATTTAAGAGCGTTTAAGATGATGCAAAATTTACTTAATAAAGAAAGAAATTTAATTTAATTATTTCATGTACACATTAAATATAATTTGGTAACACACTCGAATTCTAAAATGTAATTTTTACCAAATGCTGATTACTAGACATATCTCAAAGCAATGCCCTTAAGATATTGGGTCGTTTACTAAGTAATTTAGTTTTTGTTTTGTGCAATTTTAACACGATTTTGTTATTGTGTAAAATATTTTACGAAATTATTTCAAGTTTACCCTTTTGACAATAAATAATAAAATATGCCAAAAATGCTTTTTCTTCATAGGGCAGCAAACAAAAACTATACCAAACAACTTAACAAATCTTTCACAAACAAGCCATGTTTTTGGTAAAAAATATGTTATAAAAAGTGCTAGAAATTCAGGAAAATGTTGTAGCAAAATGATTGCATTGAGATGTAAGCCGCCTTCAACCCTTATGAAAAAACTGTAACATTATAAAATATTTGGCAGTGACACTGAGTGAAATGGGATATAATTTTTACTTGTAAGAGCTATTTGCGTGTGAGGCCAAAGTGACACGGCCTGGTAAAAATCGCGAATCGAGTTGAGAGCATAAGAGACTTTTCCTTATGATGTGTTATCTGTTTTTGTTTTTTTCCATATAATTTAATTCTACACCCAATCAAGAAACTTGAGTCTATAGACTACACTTGGAATATATTCAGTGATAAATTTAATAATTAAATACAAAATTTCAAACAAACGGCTTGCTGATTTGTAAACACATAATCGAGTCATACCCTCTGCTTCATTTCCTCAAGTTTTTTTTTTAATTAAAATCTTAGTAAAATTTTATATTATATCAGTATATTATGCAATAATAACAGCAGTGCGGAACGAAGTGTACATCAGTACAGCAAGAAAAAAATATATTAGTTTACCATTTAAGGAGGTATTCTAGTCTAGAAATTTAAAAAAATCGACATTTTTTTATATTTTCAAAGTTTAACTATTCAAGAATATGTGTAGAAGAGATTTTTCAAATTTCAAATTATTTTCGGACATATAGGCATTTTTCTGACTCGGCATCCAACCTGGTTCGGCCGGAACGCGAAACTTTAATCGCGTTTTTCTCAAAACTGACTTTTTCGGAACGATACCCACAATTTCTCAGGTTCTACTGGACCGATTTACTTGAAGTTTTTATAGAGTCTTCTTTATAAGCTTGTCTATGGTTGGAACTAGCCCCATCCTCAAATTTCTATTTTTATTATTTTTAAAAAATTCGAAATATTCAGAAAAAGTGATCCAAAAAAACTTTTTTTTAGGCAGTCGACATTTTGTGAAACATTTTTTTCCCACTTTTCCGTAGTTCCAGCCATTGCAACATTATTCTAGATTAAAAATCTTTTTTTTTTGGTTTCAGATAACTAGGAGGGTTGAAATCATGGGTATGGTCACGTGGAAATTTTTAGAACTTCGTCAGCTAATAATTTTTGAAATTTTTTACTTTTTTTAGTTTTTAATTTTTTCTCTGCTCTTCTAAAATTAATAAATAACTAAAAAAAAAATATTATTTAAAAATTACCTGAAATTCATGCTTCTAAACTAGAATATCCTCTTAAGTACACCCAACTCTTGTTTTACACCGATTCTTTTTACACGGTTGAGAAAAAAATTTTTTTGTAAAAAGTTTATAATTTACTACGGTTTCAAAATCATTATCTTGCAATTATGTAGTAGAACTGCGGGACCACGCCCAGACAGTAATAATTACCTATTCTGGACTTGCGAGACAATATGCCTACGTACTAAACCCTTAACTCCGGCTGCTGTTGCTTGTAGTCGGACCTGCGGGACCGCCGTTAGGCACTACTTCGCAGGACCAAGCTGGGCGATAACTGCCCCTTCACGACCTACCGTTCGGGTTATTCATGTGGTCTTACGCTTCTTTGCTGCCTCTCTCTTGTTCTAAGTTCTAGGAGCGCTATTGCGGTCCACTCTTTCATTTTAGCCCACACCAGCTGTGATCGCAGCATGTGACTCACTATGTTATCGGGCGTTATGCTTTCATTTGTCAGCTTTTCTATGGTCTCTCTCTCTGCTACATACCTGGAGCAGGTGAAAAAGACGTGCTCTGCGTTTTCTGCGGCATTTCCGCAGAAGCAACATTGTGTTTCGTCATCGTGGCCAAATTTGTGTAGGTATTCCCTGCGTTAAGTAGAATTCTGTCTCCCCGTGTTGTCTGTCAATCCAGGCTGATACAATTTTAATCAATCTATGGGTCCATCTTCCTTTATCTGCCGCATCCCATTGCTTTTGCCACTCATCGAGACTTGCCTTCCTCTCCTTTTTACGCTCGTCGACCGTTAGGCGCCTATTCATTGCTTTTGTTTTGCGGTAGACTCTGCTTAACTCAGAGGCCATTATATCCGGTGGCATAAGACCAGATATGATAGCACTCGCCTCGTGCAACACCGTTCTAAACGCACAGGCAACTCTCAGGGCACATAACCTGGACGCAGCTTTTGCCATATTTACACAGGCTTTTTGACGGAGGGCTGTCCCCCATATGGGAGTTCTCAGAGTTCTCCTTCTTTGGCTTGGGCCACCAATGTTTGCCATGATCCTCGACAGAGCCGCAGTCACTTTAGCCGCCTTACCACAGGCCTTTTCAATATGCGCCTTGGTACCTCAAAGAATTTTGCGTTACAACGTTATACCCATCAATGTTCAATGTGACCGTTTCTAGCCTTTTTCTGCTCGTGATGAGCACTGCCTCTGTTTTTCACCCGCAAGCTGCAGCTTGTTACTCGTAAGCCAGTCTTTGATTTTCGACACGGTCTCATTGCATATGTTCTATATTTGCAAGAGTTCTTTAGCTACGATCGTTACAGCAATATCGTCCGCATAGCCAATTATCTGTGCTTCTTTTGGCAGCGGTAATCGTAACACCCCGTCGTACAGCACATTCCAAAGTAATGGACCTAGTACGGAGCCTTGTGGTACTCCACCTGTCACCGTGTAGGTTTTTGGACCTGCATCGGTATCGTACAACAGTAGTCTGTCAGACAGATAGCTGCTAATTGTCCTCAGAAGATACCCCGGGATGTTTCTTGCCTCTAATGCTCTCAGTATATGTGGCCAGGATGCCGAGTTAAAAGCGTTTTCACGTCCAGCGTAACGACTGCGCAGTATTTTTTATTACCAAACATCCATCTGGTGCCCTCTATGGCGTTGGCCGCAATGTCCGTCACTTTTCCAACTGCGTCTAAAGTGGACCGATGCCTTCTGAATCCAAATTGGTTTTCAGATAACCCAGGAGACTCTTCTTCTAGGTGGCGTTCTAGGCGTGTGCAGATCAATCTTTCTAGTATTTTTGCCATCGTGTCGATCATGCAGAGTGGGCGATACGCACTCGGCTCTCCAGCCGGTTTGTTCGGCTTTTGTAGCAGAACCAGCCGCTGTTTCTTCCATACCTTCGGGAAAATTCCTTCATTCAGACATCGTGTGTAGAGTTCGGCGAATGCCCTCTTTTTATGGCTGATGGCAATTTTCAGTGCCTTGTTCGGGATGCCATCAAGTTCTGGAGCCTTTGCGTTGCCAAATCTCTCTGCCACTTCCATTACCTCCTTCTCGCTTACAATTGCAGATTCCATCATGGTTGTTATCGTTCTGCTCGATTGCGGTTCTTGCGTTAGGAAAAGCGTTTTCACCACCTTTTCTAGGAGGATCGGACAGGTTGGTGCTTGACTTTTTCCCCCTCTGATTTTCGCCATCACTATTTTATAAGCATCACCCCACGGATTCTCGTCCACCTTTTCACATAGCTCTTTAAAACTCGAAGACTTACTTCTTTTGATCGCCTTCTTGAGTTCTTTACGTTTTCTTTTAAAGCTTTCTCTCAATCTTGTATGGTGTGGCGTACCTTGGCTCCGTTGGTAGAGGCGTCTCGCTGTGCTGATCTCCTCGTTCCACCAGTATGCGGGCCGTTGGGTTATGTTGTGCCTTTTCCTACACATAGCAGCATCACAGGCTTTGCTTATGTGCTTCACCAGTTTTGCAGCCTGTCGGTCAACGTTGATCGCACCTTCTATGTTCCCATCCAACATAAGTTTGAAGATTTCCTCATCGAACGTTTTCACCTTCCATCCTTTTTTCCGCAATTTTTTTACGCTGGATCGAATTTGTGTTTGTTCAAGGATTTCCATCAAGATGGCCAGCTGATCGCTATGCGTGTAGAAGTCGCACACCTTCCAATTTGCAGATCGAACCAGCGTGCTGCTGGCGAAAGTGATGTCTATTATTGATCCCCGTCCATTCTTTTCGAAAGCATTTCTACTGCCGGTATTGAGCAGCACGGCGTCTAACACAGAAAACGCTTTGAGTAGAGCATTACCCCGTCTGTTTGTGGAGCTACTACCCCATTCAATTGCCCATGCGTTGAAATCGCCTGCTATAACGTTTGGCGTGGTAGTGAGGGCGTCTCGTACTAGCTCATAGAGAATTCTTTCATAGTCTCCTTGCAGCACACTCGGGGGAATATAGCAGCTGTAGAAATAGATGCCACCTATTTTCGCTCGTGCATAGTAAGATCTTCCCAGAAGCGGCTTATCTTGAAAGGCGTTGCCCCCACAGGCCCATATGGCAACTTTCTTTTCCTTGTCGGAGATCCACGTGCCAGCGTTTATGTTTTTGTACTGCTCACACACTATCGCCGCGTCTATCTTTTTTTCTAATATTGTTTGTTTCAGCAGCTCTTGAGCCGCTTCGCAGTGGTTTAGGTTGATTTGGACAACTCTCATTTTGTCTTTTTACAGGCCGCTTGATATATTGGACACTTCCAGCTTCCGATCCGGTGTCCGGTCTCTTTTTTCCCGCTGCTTTTGAATGCTGCACACGATGGGCTTTTGTCACATTCCTTTGCGAAATGTCCCTTTTCACCGCATTTGGCACAACATGTGCTTCGGTCTTCCTCACTCTTGCATGCCCTCGCCAGATGACCGTATTCCAGGCACCTGAAACACTTTCTGAGGTTCGGCTTTTCCCTTATTCTACAGACCACCCATCCAATCTTGAGCTTATGAGCGTCAAGCAGCCGTTTTGAGTCCGCTGCGGGAAGGCTGATGACTGCCGTCTGCGTGCCCGCGTAAGCCTGTCTGATGGTTTTGATGGCATTTACATCAATGGAACTCAGCTCTTTAATTTGTGAGCGTATTGCCACCGCTATGTCTTCTTTGGTGGTGATTTCGTCCAGGTCTCTGATCTCCACTGATACCTCGTGGGTTAGGGTTCTTATTTTCGCCTGGTCGCCTAGGACTTTGCCCATCTCCCTTTCATATGCTGCCGTGTTTTCCATCTGGGCCTTCTTCATTTCAAGCAGTATTTCGCCTTTTGCCGTTTTCCGAATCCGCGACACGTTCTCGCCAAGCTCTTTCAGAGCATCTTCCTTTTTGACGGCTCTAAGCATATCGCTGTACGACATGTTTCCCGTGCGCGCAATGATAATTGCATCGTGCCTCGGACGTGGAGCAAAAACGGCCTTTTTAATCGGGTTTTGTGTTTTTCGTTTCACCTGTTTCCATTCGTCTGCCTTTTCCTCTTCCTTCCGTTCTTTTATAGGAATGATTTCTTCATTCCTCTTACACGCGGTGCTCCTCTTTTGGACTTCCTCTTGGCTGGCTATTTTTTTAGGCGGGGTCTTTCGCGTCAGCTGCTCATCCTCGCGGGGTCTTTTCGGCGTTGAGTCTGTTCCTGTAAGCCTTAGGGGGGCATTTCGTCTGCTTTCCTTGACTCTGTTGTACTCGCTTTGGGCGCGTGCGTGGAGTCTTGTGACCGAAGTAAGTAGATCACGGATCTGGTTATTAATCGATCTTTGAGGCGGTTTCATTGCTTCTGTTAGCCTTTTGATCATTTCTCCTAGTTCCGACATAGTGTCACCCTTCGGTTGCGTTGGTTCTTGCAGCGCAGGTGGTGACGACCTCGCTCTTACAGGTTTTTCAACAACTAGTGCCTGTTTTGGTGAACGCATCAATCTTGGTGCACGTTTGAATGGATCCGCTACGCTAGATCCGCTAATCGTCGACGTTTCCCTGGATAAATCAGTTTCTAAAAACATGCTGCCAGGGCTCTGAGTGCCGTTGCTCATCTTGCAGTCAAGTACACTGCTGCTATTGGTTTTGGTGTATTTTCTCAAATTATTCTCCATTGGTTTGTTTTTTACAGCGCATCGTGTGTAGGGGGGCGGGCCGAAATAGACAGGAACGGGTGTACCCTCGGAGACTATGCTCCTACCCCAGTTTCCTGAGGCCTGTCCTTCGCTTTACCAGTCCCGGAAAACACGAACGGACCGGCGCTCGCCCGGGGCAACGCAGGCTACTACTCCTGCGCCCAATGCACACTCCCTGACCAGGGACCGAAGTGGCTGTTTACTGATACACCACGCGGCTAACACCTCGGCAGAGCAAGCTCACATCACCCTTTTTATCCTAACAGCGGAGACATCGCTGCTAAGTTATCCAGGGACTCCCAGTGCGCCGCGCTGTGTACCGATCACGTTGTAATATCAGCCGCACCTAACATGGTGAACAGACGCTGACCAGGAAGCCGCCCATTATGGGTCCGTCGCGCCTGGATTTTTTTTTTATTACACAACATGCCCTTGCATGTTGTGGGGGACACATACTTCAAGGGGCGGTGTCGATTCGCCCACTGTCGCAGGAGTTTCAACGGTCTTGCTGGCTTTTATACCGCAACCTCCACTCCCGCCGCTTCTCGTCGGGGATTGCTTATTCGTTTAAACTTATTTCGCAACTAACCTGCTACTACAGGCCGTCCGGCTATCCGCGACCTGCCGACCCCCCCGGTCGCTTAAAGCTCAGCGACGGTGACTATTCCCATAGCGACGGTGACTATTCCCACATGTGTGTCGTGTATGGCGTTGTGTGCGCACAAAATCTCATTTCTCTCCTGTCGCCGAACAGTGAATCGCGGACGAACAATGGCAAGTGTTAAGGGGGGAGCCTGCTTTAGAGGATTCAAAAAGTCGATTTTTTTGGAGGGAAGGAAATAATTGATTCAAGCGAAATTTCTAGGCTTCATAGATATATATTTGAACGTCTTTCTTTTGGGAAGCAATTGTCCGGTGCGTCTCGCATGTGTATTTTTCGGACGGCGGGCAGGATGCAGGTCGCAATTTCTATCGGAAACAAAAAATTCAAAGAGATTCATATTTTTTAATAATTTATCTTCTAGTTAAACTAAAAAAAAATCAAAAAAAAAGTGTAAAATTTTTTTAAAAATTGAAAAAAGGTTTTTTGACCAAATAACTTTTACTTTATGTTGATTAAAAATATGTTCAAACATGTCTTTCCATAGTTTGTTTTAGTTTAAATAGAAGATAATTTTATGCCAATGATAATAAACTTTGCCCTAATTCCATACGAAGTTTAGTTTTTTTCTATCCTGCCCGCCAATTAAGAATAATCGGAAAAATGAAAAACCGAAAAATCGCGCATCAAAGTTTTCGCTTCTTGCCCAAGCGCCCATATACATACCTGTGCCCAAAAAATAAGGTGACATTGTATTTATTTTGAAAATTCGCTACTTATTCTTCCAAATCAATTTCATCCCCTTCAAAGTAATCCCCTCCGGATGAAATGCACTTATGCCAACGGATTTTTCAATCTTCGAAACACTGGTTCTAGTCACTTTCCGGGATGGCCTTCAGTTCCGCCTTCGCCGCGGTTTAAATCTCCTCTGTCGTATAAAAACGGTGTCCCCGGAGCTTTTGAGCTTGGTGAACAACCAGAAGTCGCACGGCGCCAGATCAGGTGAATACGGTGGTTGCGGAACGGTATGGGTTGATTTTTTGGCGAAATGATCACGATTTTTTTCCAAAAAAGTCAATGTTTTCGGTACCAGTCGAGATTTGACGCGCTTGAGGCTCAAAGCATCCTTCAAAATGGTCTTGGCTGAGCCTTTTGATAAGCCAACTTCATCAGCAAAGTCTCTAATTGTTAATCGACGGTTTTTCAACACCAAATCTTTGATTTGTTGAACGTGAGCTTCGTCGATTGAGGTTGATGGTCGCCCTGGACGCTCTTCGTCATCGACACGTTCACCGCCGGCTTGGAACTCACTATACCACTTGTAAACATTTTTTTTAGACATAGCCTCATCACCAAAGGCTTTCTGCACCATCCTCAACGTATTCACAGCAGAAAATTGATAAACCCGTAAACAAAATTTAATGCAAATTCTTTGCTCAACAAATTTCGACATCGCAAAAAACGAAAAACTCACTTTTAGCAGCTCACAAAACGACACGTATCTCAAACACTACTGAATATTTTGACATGAAATTTGACATAAATGTGACTGACAGTACTACCAGCCTAAAAAAAATAATTCTCTAAATCCTTCGACGCGCGCAGTTTAAATTCAAATGTTACATTAGGGCTATTCTCTTGCTCTTGCAAAACCCGGTGCACGGTGCAAGCATTGCAGATTTACAACGGCACAACAACAAACACACGCAGAAAAATATATGCAAGGGCTGTGAAATATGTCAGACCAAAACCCATGTATATTAGCGTGCAATGTCACGCAAAAATAAAATTGCAACCCTGTTATAGTTGCCATTTTACATAAAGACATATTACGACGTTAAATTGTTGAGAAAGGTAAATTTGAACTAGATTTTATAATTTCTATTTAAATTATAAAGTTTTGTTACAGTTTTTTTTGTTAAAAATGTATGCAGAAAATGCGCCAATTCACAATAGCCATGCACAATAGTCATTTACAATAAATTGACTGAATCAGTCGCTCATACATATATGACTAGATTCTGCAATGGGTGCTCTCGTGCCCTTGTATATTTCGGTGTAGTATTTTTGCAATCTGCAATCTTGCAAGAGCAAGAGAATACCCCTATTATTTTTTGGACACAGTAGTACGAATATGTATATGTTAGACGCTCGGTCACTATTCCCTTTCTAGCTTCGACAATATTTCGAATTTCAATCTATATCTTTGGGGAAATATTGTTAGATAATTTTTAAAGAGATTTAAGCAAAAAAAAAGATCTATTGTTTGAAGCTTTTAAAACAGGCTCCCTCCTTAATAAAGATTTCGTATCAGAATTTATTGATCTTATGAAAAATGAATAGGCAATTTTGCAAACGAAAAGTGATAAATATAAAAATAAAGTTGAGAAAAATAAAAGTTGGAATAACTTATTAACGAAATACAAAGAACAAGATAAAAGTGCTACATTAGAAATAAATTCGAAAAAATGTTCCGCTTGCCTGTCGCACACGTTAACTGTGTGAAGAACGAACGCAAAATGGATTTGTGTGTCGTGTATGGGCGAAACGAATCACACAGATCGAACGCACATGCGTGTCGTGTATGGGCCCTTTTTAGACAACAACGAAATTGGAAATACAGTACTGGGCATAAAAAAACAATCTGTACGAAAATTTGAATTGTGAACTAAAATATTCTTCCAAAAAAAGTGAAAATGAGAGTTTGAGTCAAATCATTACATTTGGTCTACAATATTGATCACAAAAATCATTAAAAAAGTAATATCGAAAGGATTGCTGGTTTTTTGTTTTTTTTTTTTTATTAATTTACGCTATTGCGAAATATCTCAATCAACATGATGTTACGCCTCCGGCATTGATATTATAAGCTTTTGCAATAGTCCAATTCTTAGACGGAATTCGGTTATTTGGTTTCCGTGCGGTTACCAGTTTTTTCTTAATTGTCAACAGGTTTGCAGGCATTTTCCGCTGAATCGTTTGCCTGACCTCCTTGCATGGTAGACACCATCTGATCCAAAAACATTAATTTAAATATTAATTAAAATTATTGTCTGCCACTGATCCTCCAACCAACTTTCAAGCTCTTTCGCCCATACACACAGCTGTTTCCTGATTCGTTGGCCCCAAAATTTCTTTTTTTACAGAACGTCGGCAGTTGAATGTTGCCTCTCTGAGTATTTGGCGAATCGTTGGTACATCTATTATCACTAAGGTTATTTTTATTATATTTAATATCCGAAGACGATTTAAAGCGATCCAGTAGACAAAACCGACGGATGAGTAGTATTGTAATTTTGTTTGTAGTATTTCGAATCCTCCCACACCATTTTTTTCGGGAAAAAGATCCGTCTCTAAATTTTTTTAATCCGCTACATTAGCCTGGCTGCATTCCATAATGGCCACTTCTGCTGCGTTAAGGCTTTCTGTGGCCTCTGGAGCCATCAGTAATTTGTCGTCGTTTTGGCATGTTTTTTATTTAAATTTATTTTCACAAGCTTCTTATAAAACTAATTCATATTTTAATGATGCAAATCAACTACATGCCAATCCAATTAGGAATAGCGAACTGACTTGAACTTATGGTACTTGATCAAATATTATTATCGATTTGTTTATTCCCCAAAGGTAGAATGAGCCTGCAATCTTCACATCTCACTCAAACTTTAAAAAAATAAGAAACAAGTAAAGAAAGGCTAAGTTCGGGTGCAACCGAACATTTTATACTCTTGCAACCTGCAAAAATCAATGCTAGGGAAATACCACCATCAACCAGAGGACCGGAATCTAAGCAATTTTATATATACACATACTATACATAACCAGTGGCGGATTCAGAGGCGGAAATGGGGGAAATTTTACTCATCAACGTCCATCCAGTGTATATTCCTCTGTTGGATATAATCGATGAATACTTAAAGACGTGCTTTTATAGAGAAGTATTGGATGGATTTCAACTGAGAACCAAAGAAATGGAAAACCTTATTGGCTGATTAATAGATAGATTCAAAGGCAGTGCCATTGGGGACAGAAGCAAAAGCCAAAAGACAAGTTTCCGGCTACTGCATTGGAAATGTTTAAGAAAAACTATTTCAGGATCGGTCCCTGATATAACCCATATATATTTGTTAGAAAAACGTTATTATACGCGTAGTATATGGGAGTTGAGGTAGTACCAACTCGATTTTATCTATTAAATATCATTTCACATATTAAATAAATATTCCCTGGGTTTCATTAATCTTATGGAGCAAAGTCAGCTGAATGTTCGGAGATCCTGATAATAGTTAAATGGGGGCTAGGCCAAGTTTTCTTCCGATTTTATCTATTTTAGGCATACAGATATACTGTTATGAGTAAAATATGTTTTGTAATTTTCATTGAGATAACTCAAATATCGGCCGCTATAGCAAGTATACAGTCACCCGGAAAATCGAAAATTCTTTTATTAGGTACATGGAGGCTCAGGAAAGTATTGATCCGATTCAACCTATTTTTGATACTTAGAGTGACTATTGTTAGAAAGGGATTGTCTCTGTATTTCAAAAGTCAACTGTTGATACTAGGGTCCTAATATTCGGAACCTTCGGGCTTGAACAGTTGTGGTTGGATTTGGAGAACTTCTGGCCATAAGGTGGCATAATAAGAAGTAATTTTTAGAGCAAAATTTTATTCCGTTATATTAATTGCTCCTTGTTCTTAATTTGTGATCTGGAAAGTGAATTGGAATTTGACTTGGGGCGAAGCCCTAAGTAGCCAGTTTCCTTAGTTTCCATATATACATATATTCACTACACTATACATTTATATACATATATATATATATAGATACATATATATATTATGATATTAGGAAGTACCACCATATTAGAAAGCACCACCACCATGAATGATCATCGTATTCCTGTACATACTCTGCCAACCACGGCTACCCTCTTGTGTCAAATATTTCAATAGAACTACAGATTTTTTCTCTATACACTAACACCAACGCACATTTTCGGGTTATTTTTTGTTTACCTAAATGGGATGAAAAAAAGTTTCTTTTATTTCTTGATTTATTTGAATGAGTGCGAAGGAGAAAACATAATTTTCAATAGTGTCAAAAGAAAATCCCAAAAAGGGTAATAAAAAAACGATTGAAAGACGCATGTCATTCGTGATCGTACCATGGTAAAGAGGAGGCTTGTACAACAAGGAGGTAAGTAGATGAATTTTATGTGATTATTTTTTAAATAATTTGCAAATAATTACTTCATTTGTTTTTATAGCATTGGATATCAGAATGAATTGGAAATAGGAGCAGCAGTATCATCAGAAGCAGCAAATATCAATTGTTAAGTAAGTATGTGAAAAAAAAGTGTGTGTTGTTTGAAATTGGATTGCGCAGTCCAATATATCGTCACCTGAAATGCAAAATAACGTATCATCAAAAAATTCGAAATTGAGTGTCTTATTGATTACGCTTCACTACTTCAAATTACATACATAATATTACATATGTTCAACATTTTCTGGTTCTGCGGTCAAATATAAACCAGTTTTAACCAATATTAATATTTTGTTTCACTCATGTTCCATTTTATTTCGTGTTTCATTCATGCCACTGTAAATTTCTGTAAATGTTGTTACGTTATTTTGCATTTCAGATATGTAATACGCAAAAATAATTACATGTGTACATAAGTATGTATTTTATGCGTTTAAGGCGACCTGCACACTATATGTGAAAACATGTGTTTGTTTTATATTTTAAATGATCAAATAATATTTATCTTTTCTTTCAGATTTTATTATTATTTTCATTTAATTATTCTTTCTTTTCAGATCTCATCACTATTTTTATTTAATTAATCTTTTCTTTCAGATATTATTATCATTTTATACATTTAATCCTTCTTTTTCTTTTAGATATTACAAATTCAATGTAATTATTATTTATTTTCAGGTTTTAATAACCTTTATTTTATTTCAGGTATTTGTCTTTTATTTTCACGTATCAATAATGTTTCTCTTTTTTTCAGATATTAATTATTTTTTTAAATTAAACATATTTTTATTTATATAAATTATAATAAATTTTATGTGAATATGTAAAAAATAAAATAAGATAAATATTATTAAAAATGAAAGAGATTTGTTTGACATTTTAAAAGTAGGAATCAAAAAATGCAACTCTGCATCAGCTGTTTAAAATGCAACTCTGTATCAGCCGTCGATTGGGGATATTAGAGCAGGACAGATATACTTTTTTATATAACACTGCTGAATGAGCGCAACAAAGATATATGATCACATGTACATATATGGGGAAAAGTGGGTAGAATCCTCACGCGGCCTATGGCAAACTACCCACTGATTATCTGCTTTTGTATCCGCTCATGGTTGGCAGGGTACTATGTATTTAGTTATTATCCCTCCCTTGTACCTGCATATGTGTACAATTTTTGGCGTATAATCAAATTAATTGCATAGAAAACTAAACTTAGGCTGTTCACGGTAAGGTGGTTATCGGGTTATGTGATTATTAGATTAAAAGTAGCCTCTATGCTCCGTGAGCACCCTATGTTGTATGGTTATTTGCTTATTTTTACACAAACAGCTGTTCATTGTTTACAATTTTAGTTCAACGAAATTCCAACTTATAAAATGCCTAAACAAAGTTTAAAAAGCAAAATAATCGAATTTAAAATAAGTTCTGCTATTCAGGAAATTGACTTTATTGAAGGTACATATGTGCTTATTAAATAATCCGAATTTTAAGGGTTCAAAAAATTCTTTGTATAAAATTTGCAGACATCTTGCATAATTTGCTGATTGTAAACAAAAAACAGCTGTTAATAGCAGAATTTCCAATAAGAAAATCTAAATGGAAAAGCCATTCGCTTAGTTTTATTTATTTTTTGTGCTGCCATTTAGTAAAATTCCAACGACTTTCTAAAACTGGAAATAAGCAAACAACCACATAATCTCTAAACAAGGGCCTAGGTTGGTCAACTTTGGTTATTTTGTCACATAACCCGATAACCACCTTATCGTGAACAGCCTAACTGTAAAGAATCGCTCTACTTAAATAAACCAACACTTACAGTTCTTACTCATATTACAATTAATGTTAAATTCGCAGAGGTTGCATCTTTAACATTAAATTATGTGTTTACATATTTACTTAAATACATATTCGTACATTCCCTGTGAAGCATCAAACTTGTCAGAAATATGTACATATATGTACATATGTATGTACTAGTCTGCAAGTAGATGCCTATATCGCTCATTTGCTGCAAGACCGGCATAAATCAAAAAATGTGATTTTTGAGTTAATGCTGCAGAAATGTTCGTTATATCATACTTCATGTTGAGTGAAAAATTCATATGAATACCTCTTATATGCTCTGCTTGAGAAGAGAATATATTTCCTGTTCTCCGTGTAAGGTTGGAGTAAGTTGAAAACTTTAAACGCGTTTTCTGGTGAATCGATTTTTTTGACTTATGCCGGTCTTGCAGCAAATGAGCGATATGTCCGCAATCCAACATTAAACTCGAATTAGTCGTAAAAATATAACACTTATGCAATTATAAGGGGAAATATTCAGAAGTAGTGTCTAATTTGAACTAGAAAAAAATATACAATGTATGTTACTAAGTGCAATGAAAAATATTATTTACTAAAGGCAAAATTAACACTTTTACAAAATGGACGGTATTAATCTTTATATTAGTTTAATTTAAGGAAGTTTTTAGTAAAACAAAACCAAATTCTTGTTAACTTCGGAAATGAAACAAACAAAAACGTGGACTTCGATTTCACGGACGGACATGGCTAAATAGTCTTAGCTCGTCACGCTAATCATTTGATATACATAGTTTTTATAGGGCTTCTGATGTGTGGCGGTTATATCCACTTGAAAGTCAGAAAAGAATATTAATGTACGTTTACAGAACTTAACGCACTTTAAAAATCGGTTATTAATTTTGATTTACTTGATCTCATAGCCGATCTTCAGGAGGGCTGCCGAAAAAACGTATCTGGCGGTAAGATAGAATTTTCTGTTTAAAAGTATGTCAAATCCTAAAACTAAAAAAATTGATTTTACAAGAGAAAAAATAAAGATAACTATGGAAGGATTTCTATTTTTGACAAGATTGTGCCTTCTCAAAAGAATAGTCCATTTAGTGAAAAAATTACCTTTTGGAGTGGAATTAAACATCGAAATTAGTAGTAGGTAGTGTTAAAAAAGTCGATCACTCCAACCGTTTCGAAGAAATTTTCCTCATCAGCTCTTTTAAAGGCCGATTCCGCTAAGTTACAAAAAATCTTTAAAATGCGCTCATATCTTCCGGATCAACTTCAGATAATATTTTCAAATATCTTTATGTGCTTTCGATATATTATATATACAAAACGAAAAATTGATTGTTTGAAATTCACAAATGGATATAACCCCTTAAACCTATTCGACCAGAGACCACACCCACTTTTCAGATATATGTACTTACATTCTTCCGTACAGTGACTTCCTATGCGAAATGTGAGCATTGTAGCTAAATTTTCGATTAACTTGGTTTTTATTATGATTAAATTGTGGGCGCAATAAGGCTGAAATGACGCCTTTAAGCAACTTTTCTCTATACGAAATTTCAAAAATACACAGTGAAATCTCGACTAACCGGACAGAAAGGCTGGTCCCACCATTGTTTTCTTATGGGAAATTTTACTATAGTAAGTACTTCATGTTTGGCACAAAATGTTATTTGTCGGTATATAAAAAAACATAATAATAAAAATATTAAAATACTAGTTGACCCCGCAGCCGTTGTCCTGCGTGATAGTATGTAGTTTAAAATGAAAAGACAAAAATTCATATTGTGTTTATAATCATTTATTTGCGATTTTTCTAAATTTTGTTTCAATGTAGCGCAGCTTGATAAACAACATTTTTTGGTTTATGTTCTGGTGCGTAAATGTACAGAGAAGATGGTTTTCCAACTCGTGAGCACGTCACGTATGAAAAACATAGCATTTCCAAATTTATGCCACCCACTATGCGACTATCCTGTTGATCGTCATCTCAAATTCAATTTTCACTGGAAACGAAATATGTTTGAACTGAAATGGCTAATCTAGCATTCTGCCCCTTATATTTAATAGGTGCGTCACAATCAGATTGCGAAACATCATAACGACAGATCCAACTTTTAGACGCAAATGATGCGGTGACATACCAAGCCTCTCCAAAGAATTTAGAAATTCCACTGGATAATTCACTGCATCGCCTTCATTGTCAAGACGTTCGATCGATTTGTATGACCGCAAGTCTCCCGGATTTGACTTTGCGCGTACATTAATCAATAGCAACCGAAGGTAGAAGCAATCGTCGTTTTTCGGGTGGATTGTGTTTATTCGTCCTAATGCATTAGTTGAGAACACACCTGGAGTTCAATCTACTGGTTGGCCTTGCTTTCTGCGTAAATATTTCTTCGACGATGCATGCTATGTATAATATCAAGGCATTTCCGAATAGAGCAAGTTCTCGCAAACGGTTCACTGACGAAACTCGTAAATGTTAATTTTGTTGCTGGCGGTGTTTCCCTGGCTGTACTATATTATCTGCGTTGAAATAGACTCTTTAGTTATTCTCCAAAATAACTACGAGACGCACAACAGTCGGAAAACGTTCATGAATTGTAAAAGTAAATATCCTACAAAGCGCTTTATTGCAGTTCACGTATCGACCGTATCGTTCAAGACCAATAACCGCCATGTTGCTTCCTATGGTGACGTAATTACAAACGTATTTTATCGATTACGCCAAACTGCAATACGCAACATTGACATGACTTTTGAATGTGAATTAGACAACATTGGCGAATATGGTACGATCCATGTGTTGTTAACTTCGATATTCACGCCTCTAAATTGAATGCTAAATGTTCTGCCATTGTCGTCTGGTGAGCGACGCCGATACAGTGGATATCCATCTTTTCAATTTTGTGTTTCCGAAAGAAAAGCACGTGGATAGAGTTTTGTGCATTTATTGTCAGATATTCAAACCGAAAAGTGATTTTGGTGTCTGCAAAGTCTATGAACCATATTGGGTTTCATCACTACGTATAATGCTGGATCTTTCTCTGCATCAGGAATTTCCGCAGAAATAATTTCATCAATTTGATCCGGTGTAACCCTCGTCCACCATTCAAAGAAGAATGTGTGCGTGCGCCATACCTCTATTTTGCCGCTCAACAGTGTACATCTAGCATCTAACAGCACCACATACATATACGTTGCTTCAAAATAAAGTCCATCAAACATCGTAACTGTTGTTTGAAAAGTCGTGCTGTGACATCGTGACGATCGCTTGCTGATTGACCGCGATCCATAATTCCGCACGTATGTATGTCATTGCATCCTGGGAGTACTTCTTGCCTTGCCGTGCATTCGGCTGCCATACGTTGATGGCAAAAAGAACGCCGACCGATATTATGGCGACCTCTTCGTGGCTTCGTAACAAATTTCAATCTGCAATTGAAACATGTGAAGCACACATAAAGTTTTCACTGAATAATTTTCAAACATTTTTCTTTTGAATAGCCGGAATAAAAAAGCAAGCGACCGAAATTGAACAATTCAAATAATTTACAAATCAAAATATTGAAAAACAAAACAAACAAAAATTAAAAGAAATGTGCATGGAAAAGAGGAACTTTTTGGAATTGTCCAGTTTTCCGACGTTTCCTCACGAAAAGCATATGGTTTTATTTCCAAACCTTCCCCGATCCACATAGAACACCCTCTGAAAATTTCATCAAGATTGGTGCAGCCGTTCTCTTAGCGTTACTAACCAACAAACATTCATTCGTTTGTATGGGAAAAAGAAAAGGGCTGTTTTTCGGCAATTATTCGAAATTTTCTTGCCGTAAAAAGCATCCTCAACGAACATTTAGAAAAAATAATCGACCAAATTGGTGGAGTTATGCGCTTAGCAACACATTTTGCGATTCATTTTTATATGTGTATGTATGTACTTGTATAAGATTATTATAGCCTGTGAAAAATGATGTTAGAGTATTAAAAGTTATTTATGAATGGACATACATATATACTAAAAAGTATATGTACTTAGAACGTTTTGCAATACTTTGTAAAATGACACTTCCTGAACTGCGGGAAGCTAACATTCACACATACACTTAAAATAAATAAGTATGCATTTGTTATGTACACAAATATAAATGTATGAGTTCAGAAATATTCATACATAAATACCTAGCAATGTAATTAACCACTTTACTTCTAGTACTAACCTATCACCCGACTATCTTTTATCACACAATTAACTTGTATTAGTTGTTCGATTTTTTTCGATCGAAGTTTTTATCTGAACAATACGTTCCGGGATTATAGCGTTGCTTTGCAAAATAATTTTTGTCAAATTTCGTGAATATAATTTTCAACTAAAAAATTAAATCGACTTAGCACGTTACGCTGACATATGTATATATGTATAAGTATACGTTATAGGGCCTGTTACTTTTTCGTCTTTGTGTTACAAATTTCGAACATCGCCAAAAAATTGGTGCAAATGTGATAATTTTCTGACCAATTCAAATTTAGTCACAAAGTTAAAACTTTAAGCTGATATACATATGTACGTATTTTCTATTTTGATGTTTTCCTTCAGAGTTTTGAGACGGCAAAACTTATGATGTTGCTAAAATTTTTGGCAAGTTTTGTATTAAAATTCTTTTATCGTTTTAATATAAAACGAATACCGAATGTGGAGCAAGAATGCGATTTAATAATTCGCAGAAACCGGAATTTGGAAAAATTTTATGAAATCTTTGTCGTAGTAAAATTCAAATTATGGTAACTTAAAAAAATTAAAAGAATACCATACACACTTATAATATGTGTGTAATACTCACGGCCACATTTTCATTACCGCGTGTACAAATACTATATAATTATCGGCATCAGCATGAGAAACGAAATCGTAAACGAAAACACGGTCGGAATACCAGGAATAAAAATATACAGTGTATAATAACCATGTTTTACGATGAATACTATAGCACTATATCTGACATGGACTATGCTGACATTTCAAGGCAAGCCCAGAATGACAGACACAGTGCATGCGGGATTTTAGTCGCCTCTTACGACAGGCATAACTTACCACGGGTATATTCGGTTCCCCCCTGAACCCTGAGGGGATCCCACCTACCCGCAGGGGGATTTTATAATTACAAGCCCGAAATTCTTGTTCCTCATTTTCATCATTTCTTGTTTCGACAGTAAAATATAAATAGCTCCTTAGCTAAAGGGCTTTATATGCCAACTCAAACCACCACAATACATAAAAAATTTCGAGATAGAGAGATTTCGATATTATGTAATTGGGAGATTTGTATGAAATTTGACTTCTATTGCTCAAGAGCTCAAGTTATGGAGAACTTCGAATTATAAAAATTCAAGTTATGGAAGTCGAACTATATCAGAATTTTCGAACATCCTGCTGACTATAGTCCACATGATTGGTGATTGTATGTGAAGAACATTGATGAAATCCTGGAAGCATTTTATTAGTTGGAGGCATGTTAATTGTGTTTCGGCTTGGTTAAAATAGATAAAAGCGAGTCAATACTACCTCATAATGTTGGCCGTGATTCTAACAAGTTTTATGTCGAATAAGTAGGTCAGTAAGTATATATGTACCAGAGTCCTGCACGAGTAATTAAAAAAGTAACATGTTAGCAAGCGGCGATGCCGATGCGGCGAGTACACGCTACGTAACGGTACTTTGGCATCGTGGGCATCTACATCGAGGGTATCGGCATCGCGGGCATCGCCGATTACTAACATGTTACCAGTGGTCGGCATTTCTTAGAACAATTGTGGAAACTAACTTCACACGTACGCTTACGCGTTCAGTCGTTGTCGAGCCAGCAACGAATTAACATCATGTAAAACTATAACGCAAAACCAAATATGCCCTGCTAGAAATATTTTATGTTCCTAAATGCCTTTCGTGCCATGCAATGCCATTTATGTTCCAAGTCTTTTAAAGATAATAGGGAATATATCCTTAAAATACATTTTGTTAATTTTCATTATTTTATAATTTTGCTTATAAAATTTGCTTAATTCTAATTCCAATTTCTCACTGGGCTACTCTTTTTGCTTTGTTGTCCAACGGGACTGTGTGCACGTTATGCTTGTTTTGGTTATTCTAGCGTCAACTGATCGCAAAATTCTGCTTTGTTTGCCTACGAAGTTGAATACAGTTACACAATCGGGCTTTCACAGACACTTGTCGCGACATGTTGGCGCATAGGCCGTGGACAACGCTGTGTTACTCAATTAGTATTGTGCGCGAAGAAAAGAAGTGGCATTTTCACATTAGCAAAGTTTTTGCATTTGTGCTATTATTTAAATCTATATAATGGAAATTTTGCAACGTATTAAAAGTGACATCTGGAAGTTTTACAATAAAATTTTATTTTTAATTCGTTGCTTATTTTAATCGAAAATAACGAAATATATTTAATTTATTTTTATTTATTGAATTAATTTATGTTGTGTTATGTTATGTTATATTGAATTAATTTATGTTTAAATGAAGAGAATTTTATTAATTTTTTCTTAATATACGGTAAATACAAAAGAAAAATCTCAAGAATTTGCTTTTATGTTTGTATTTCGTTTCATTTGCCATTGACGATACCAGATAGTAATCGTACGATGCCACGATGCCGATGCGCAATGTTACCTTCGCATCGTGGTAATCGTCAGAAGTGTTACTTAGTAACGTAATCGTACGATGCCTACCTTAATCGTGCAGGCCTCTGATATGTACATAAGATATAGCAATAAAATTAAGTCTAAGTTAATGGACTTCAATATAAATTAAGAAGATAGAATGTTTAAATAGTTATAGTTGAATTATTTCGGAACATTTTTGATGTGAAACATCTACAGGCGCGGGTAAACATGATTGTCGCCGTGGCGATACAGGCCGATCGCCACGCGTCTATATGTAGCATATACATATATGTACATATTATATATATATGTGTATATTTTTACGCGCCTTGCAAAAATCTGTGTCAATATGTATGCAAGCTCATACATAAACTTACATATTTAAGCTGGTTTGTTGGAGAAGATGTTACTACGGCAAGGGAAGCAGTGGCAATTGGCGATCGTTCGTTTGTGTTTTCGGCACAGCTCGGATTTTTTACCAATAACACAAGATTTCGCATGAAGCAATAAGTGTACACATTTGCATACAAAGTTGTGGGTAGACAAAGTTACAAATATTATACGCATGGTCTGTCATATTTGCTTACATGCACACATAATTACATACATACATATGTACGTGAATATGCGCGACCGCTTGGTATGTTAATATGTCATCAAACATATAATGCCCAGCAAATAAATTTGTAAATATGTTTATAACTTATTAGACCTACATTAATTAAATATTTAGGTAATAATGCGTGCATGACTTTATTATACATATGTACATACAGTGACACACAAAAGTATTCGGAAAAATATTTTTCCGAAATAAGAGTATCAGCATTTTCTTTCTATTTACAGTTAATATTCAAAAACTATTTAAATTAGTTTATTATAGCTTATAGTTTTATTTAAAAGCAAAACATAAATTTTTTTCAAACGACAACATAACCAAATAGTACTTCAATTCAAAAACGTTTATAATAGAGAAGGTTCACGTTTCAAATATCTCTTAACTTTTCGAAGGGGTACTCGGCAGAGATGAGGGAGTCTCACCACAGACAAATTATAAGCGTTTTTCACCACGAAAATAGCAGAATTGAGCATTTTTAGAGTTATATGAGAAAAATAATGCTAATTCCAATGTTTACAAATTTACACCTAGAGATTCGTTTATTTTTTATGCGCGACCGACACGACATATAACACTGTGGAACATTTTTGAGATTATTGTCTGGGGGGTGAGAAATTCCAAGTCAGGGTGATGGTACTAGGTCAGTATAGTAAAACCCTCAAAGGGTTTGGCGTTCGTATGTGTCAGTTTTTTTTATGACCTTTTAAATTTTTTCCTTATCTTGATGTTTTTTCGCTTAGTTGTAACATTTTGGCAAAAACGTAATTTAACATAACTCGCGAACCACTTGTCCGATTTTGATGAAACAAATTTAGACAAATTAAGAATTACAGTTTCTGGGTTTTTGGGTTGTCAAAAAAGTCTTGCGGTATCATATTTCTGAAAATTTTATTTCCATAGTTATTACACGTTTAGTAGTTTTCAATATAACCTTGTACCCACCCTCTTTTTCGGATGAGCGTGGTTATCATATAAATATTTTCACACTATTTATTGTAGGAATAGAATTTGAAATAACTTTTGCATATTAGTAGACATGAATATAAAAATATTCAGGTATTTCCTTCAGGGAATATTTCGACAAAATGCTCATATAATTTCCTCCTTCACAACAATTAACCATATTACTGCCTCTACACCAGCAAAACGCTAAACGATCGTTGGCCAGTGGTCGGCATTTCATAGCACAATTGTGCTTACTTCGCCTATATGCTTACGCTCCATTGTTCAGTCATTGATGAGACAACGGCGAAACCATGGGTAATTGGATGCCCAACTTATTCCAGTGTGAGAGCGCCTCAAAATAAGCATTTTTTATAACATTTTCTATTATGGCCAGGTCGAACAAAATAAGAATTTTTGGCCATTTAAATTAAAACACCCAACATTTATTACGATTCCAAATTATTATATAATGGACTTTTAATATATTGCGAAACTACTTAAATCCTTTTATATGATTTTATGGTATATTAAAACAACTCATTTTTGATCTTTCAATACTTAATAAGGTGAATTAAGTTCTCAATTAATATATGTTTTTAATCATTTGTAATTGAAAATTAATTCTATTATGCATCAAACCACAAAACGATTCATGAAATATATTTAAATTTCACATTTTATTTGATTTTCATTGTTTTAAATTTTTATTAGCGATCTTGAATGGAGGCAACAAATTCCTTCGTTCACATATATTTTTGGTATAATTTCAATCTGGCCGTTCCAGTCATTCCAATTGCAAAACGTCAAAACCTACCCAATCCAGTCAACTGTCAAAGCTCGGTAGGTGAGCCGTTCTCACATTTCCAGTGAGAGGAGAGTTGGGGATCTCTTTATCTCTGGGCGAAGCAACATAGGCAAAGATAAAAGGATAAACTCTTTAATTCGAGAGAGAGCTGTCAAAACTCGCATTTTTATAACATTTGTCAATGATGCCACTGCTGAAAAATCTTAGACTGGGCATTTTATAAATAACTTTTGGGTATTTCCTCACTACCAATGAGGTATGCAAATAGCGCGTTACTGATATTAATTTTGGGTCTCGGTCCCATATAATAGTGGATCCGGCCACTTTGCTGTGATATACATTTTATAACATTAGGGGGATTCTCTTGCTCTTGCAAGATTGCAGACTGCAAAAATCCTATACCGAAATAAATATAGGACACTAGAGCACCCATTGCAGAATATAGTGATATATGAACGACTGATTTAGTGAATTTATTGTAAATGACTATTGTGCATGGCTATTGTAAATTCGCGCACCTTTTGCATTCATTCTTAACAAAAAAATCTTTATAATTTAAATAGAAATTATAAAATCTATTTAAAAAATTACCTTCCTCAACAATTTAACGTCAAAATACATATGTATTCAAGTAAAATGGCATCTAAAACAGGGTTGCAATTATATTTTTGCGTGACATTGCACGCAAATAAGCATGGGTTTTGGTCCGGCATATTTTACAGCCCTTGCAAATATTTTTCTGCGTGTGTTTGTTGTCGTGTCGTTGCAATTCATGCACCGTGCAAGGGTTTTGCAAGAGCAAGAGAATACCGCTATTATTTATATAATAAACTATTAAATAAGAATCCAAGGGATTGTACTTGAGATTTAATTTTGAATATATTCATACAAATAAATTTCATTTGAAAAACTTACGAATTTAAGGCCGCTTTCTAATATCTGGTTACCAGCGTTTCTGTTCAGTTAATAGAGTTGTCCGATTGTACTTAATAATCAACAAATTGTGGGACCGGCCAGAATGCATGGTTAATGGAGATGCCCACTTAATAGAGCGTCTATTTAATAGAACTTTCACTGTATTTTTTTATTTATGAATGGTTTTTACTATCCAATTAAGGAAGGGCTAAGTTCGGGTGCAACCGACTTGCAAGAATCAAAGCCAGGGAAATACTATAAGGTGTTCGCAAATTCTGATATTAGTTATATAGGGTCTAGGTCAAATTTCAGTCAAATTTATCTATTTCAGGCACAAAGATGCACTGTTATGAACATAACACTCTCACTTATTTTCATTGGGATAACTCACATATTGGCCGAGGAGGATTATCCCTTAATTTCAGATATATATATCACACATTGATCGACATTTTTGATAACAAGGCAACTATAGATACCGGGATCGAAATAGTCGATACCTAGGGGCTTGAAAAGATTTTATTGAATTTAAAAAATTTTTGGGTCATAAGGTGGCATATTTGTGCAAAGCTTTAACCCGTTATATTAATTGCTTCCTTATTTCTTTACTGGAAAAACTATGAAAAGATTATGATCTGAGCACAAATATTTATTATTTTTTAGAAAAAAAAACAGAAAAAACGTTAGCTTCGGTGCAGCCGATATACGGGATTTGACAATTAAGTAATGAGACTTATTTTATTGCCGCGCTTGTGAGAAATTCTCTTTCTCTTTTTCCGGCATCCCTCCCCTCTCCATTGATATATGTACCATCGCTCTAGCTTGTTTAGTTCACCTACTGCGTCAGGTTGAGTAGACGTGTGTTTGCAGTGCTCGTCACGAAAATGGAATAACGAAATCAAGAGCGACGCGTCGCGATAAAATTTTGCGCCAGATTGGGCGAAACAGCTTCGGAAACGTACGCTAAAATTGTAAGAGTGTATGGTGATAGTGCTCTTACGACCCGGAAACCAAACGCCAAAGCTCACAATGGTTGTCTCCGCGCGCCCCCCGTCCCTAAAAAGCTCGCATGAGCAAGTCGACTCGCGGACATCCCAGTCGAAGCGTTCCAGAAATATTACGAAGCATGGAAAACGCGCTGGAATCGCTGTATAGCTCTGTCTCTTTACTTAATTCTCATTCCACGTATATGGTCAAATTCAAAAGTTTTCAAGCCTTTGATTCCGATCGTTTGGTTTGTATGACAGCTATATCCTATAGTGCCCCGATATGAACAATAATCTATACCGAATTTCGTGAAGATACATTGACAAATGTGAAAGTTTTCCATACAAGAACTTGATTCCGATCGTTCAGTTTATAGGACAGTTCCGACAAATGAGCATCTTCTCGAAGAGAAAATGACGTTTGCAAAATTTCAAAACTGAGAGACTAGTTCGTATATATACAGACGGACAGACAGACAGATGGACATGGCTAAATCCACTCAGCTCAACATACTGATAATTTATATGTATATGCATATACTTTATAGGGTCTCCGACGCTTCCTTCTGGGTGTTACAAACTTCGTGACAAACTTAATATACCCTGTTCAGGGTATAAATATAAAAACAGTTTTCTGCCAACACATTGTTTACGTAAACATGAAAACACACGTGACACAGTTTCACCATTTGATTAAATGAATGCAACACAAATTTTAGATTTTCTTTTGCAGAATACATATTAAGTGACCTTAATATATGTATGTATAAAAATTACGTGTCACGTTGTTTATTCGCGATGGACTCCTAAACTACTGAACCGATTTCAGCAAAATTTAGCACACCCTCTCCAGTTCGAACCAACTTTGAAGATACGATAGTAAAAACTACTCATAAATAAAAAATGGACAGAAAGGCTGGCAACCAGACACTGTGAAATTTACCATGCGATTCTGTACTGTGATACAGTCTCAAGTCTCTAAATTTGAGATTTTAAGTAAGAGACAATTTTTGATACTTGAGACGAGTTTGCTATTCTGTAAGTGACAGTCACAAAATCTATTACATTTCATTATTCAGAGATGTTTTTACACTTGAATGAAAATAAATATGTCGATAACAAATATTAAATTTTCTATAACATCATCAAAAAAACTTTTAACCTTTTCGTGTTTGAGTTGCTTACAAAATATAAAAAAAACTACAATCGATTAATATCTATGACGATCTCTATTCAGTATATTCCAAATGGCAGACAAGAGTTCTTTTTAGTTTTGTGAGCTTCTAACTATAAGGTCTCAAATTTGAGGCAATATTTTGAGACTAACGCTTGAGACTAATAGCGGGATTCTGTAACCAGTCTCTAGTCTCTATTTGAGACATTTTGAGACAAAGTCTCAATTTGAGACTAGTTACTATTCACTAAACAGTCTCTAGCGTTAGTCTCAAAATGTTGAGACCTGGTAGTTAGCAGGTCACAAAACTAAAAAGAGCTCTTGTCTGCCATTTTGAATATACTGAATAGAGATCATCATAGATTTTAATCGATTGTCGTTTCTTTATATTTTGTAAGCAACTCAAACACGAATATATGAAAAATAAATCAATTTTACATAAATTTCGTAAATATTATGAAACAAAGTCAACATATATTTTTATTTTTATTGATAATTATGTTTTTTGACTATGCTATAGGAAATTTAATATTTGTTATCGACATATTTATTTTCATTCAAGTGTAAAAACATCTCTGAATAATGAAATGTAATAGATTTTGAGACTGTCACTTACAGAATAGCAAAATCATCTCAAGTCTCAAAAATTGTCTCTAACTCAAAATCTCAAATTTAGAGACTTGAGACTGTCTCACGTTACAGAATCGCACGGTAAGTGAATATTAACTAGTCTCAAATCGAGACTTTACCTCAAAATGTCTCAAATAGAGACTGGTTACAGAATCCCGCTATTATTTGTATGAACATATTCAAATACCGACAAAAACGTGTTTTCATTTATCCGTAGATAAAATTTTCACTGTATTGAATAGTTTATTATATGAATAAAATCCACTACTAGTATTGTATATATGTACATACATACATACATCTATATTTTTAAACAAAATCGGTTTTAGTGTTTCATTATCGGTATTTCTTGTTAGAAGTAATAAAATGCTTCCACAAATACTAATGCAATAGTAATTTCAGATTACTTACTTGGAAATCACACTTTGAAGTATAATAAACAATATAAGTATGTACTTACATATTTTATATCAATATGTATGTACGTATTTTGTATTAAATACGGATAATTATGGTAACTTTTTTCATGCATAAGTATGTACAAGTATATGGACCTCCCCAGGTTTTCAATGCAACACCACTATACAAGACCTATGTATGTTAATTGTATGGAAGGGCTTAATATTTATATGACTGTGTAAATCATATTTTTTATTAGCTCTTCGCATATATAAAGTTATAAACAAAAATCATTCGCATAAAATCCAATGATTTTGTTTACAAACGAATTCCATCCGTCTTTGTGGCGTTGCTCAATTATGCCATACAGAATCTTTCAATGAAAAACAGATTATTATTTATTTACCTAAGTAATCAAACTTTCAGTTCAACGCCGTTACGCTACTTACTTGCAACCCACGACTCGCGAGTTTATTTGTGTAAACGACGCTTATATCGACATGGAAACTTATTACCACCAGTACGAACAATCAGACACCTACATCTTTTTTATTCCCAGTGGAAAACTACGATATTTCTCAATTGTTCACTACTATATATGTGTGTATAAAGTGGAGAAATACAGCTATCTCAAAATATTGCACCTAATCAAGTTTTTAAATTAAACGGATAAGATCACGGGTTAAAGATAAGTGGTTGTTGAACTTAAATTGCTTCATTAGCAATATAAGAGATATAGTAATATAATTAATACTAAGCACAAGCCCCCTTTATTAAAATAAATACACTGGGTATACATACATCCCAGGCTGTTTAAACTTTGTCATTTGGGACGTTTTTTGAATGGCAGGTCCCAAACCCAGCGCATAACCCTGTTGAGGTGATGTTTCGCCTTCTCACATTATCTCGAACTTAAACTTTCTTTGGCTACCGTAAGGACACTTGGTTTAGGACCGGAAGTCGTGAGCTGCTTGAGCCATATGTGAAAGAATCGCTTTTGGCGCTCCCAAGTGAATGGCGATCAGAGAACTTTCCTCACTTGCATGAACTTCTTGACATGACTCCGTCCTCCATTCTTCTACTGGTATGTATTATATAAAATTCATTATTTCACATTTACGCATTTTTTTTAATAGTAGCTTTTATTATATGTATATAAGTACATACATACTTCCAATCAAAAACGGCACTTGCTTGCGACAACGGAAAATATAGTTTAATTATGAGGGAGCAGATGAGTCAATTCGCGATGCTAAGCAAAACTTTGAAATTCATCTCTGTTTTGTCATTATTGATTGCATTGTCTTCAATCGATGGAAGGTACGATCAGTTGAAAGTTACTAAAACTTTGATCAGATGCAAAGTTTTACATACACATCTATTTTTCAACATTGTAAAAAATTTGAAAGTCAGTAACTCACAGTGGATTGACGGAGTGGACGCAACAGAATTATGCTACGAAGTACATACTGTTGGCAGAAAATTTGCTCAAAAGACCACACTATTGGACTTTTTAATTATATTTTCTCTAACGAAATTTAATTACGGCAATAAGGGTGTTGTAAAAATCCGTATCCAGCTCTTAAGTAATTGTTAAAGAAAAAAATTCCTTATTTCTTGAGCTGTAGTCAAGTAATTTTGATAGTTGATTACGCATTGTAAATGATCCACATTAGAAGAGCAAGAGAAAATAAATTTATGTGTGTAAGTATAATATAAATGTAAATATTTTCATTGCGATTTAAGGAATATGGATGAAAATTTGTAAGTTTTGTACAAAATTTCAAAATGAACTATATTTTATAATAATGATTTTAACTAATTGTAGAATGAATTTAATGATTACTTTGATTTTCCTTCGAAAAACAAATGTTGATTGTTTACATTTTATTGAAAAATGTAATCCTTTTTAGATGGAAGAAAGAGCATAGGAAGAAGGAGCATAGGATAAAAATTCTAAACAGAAACGCAGACACATTGGTTAATTGAAATAAATTTAATTTATTAATTCTAATGAAATTACTATAATAGTATTACGGGTACATTTGAATAATTTCCAAATAAATATTTTTATCTATTGACAACGTAATTGAAAATTAAGTGAATGATTAAAATGGCTTTTAATAAAAAGTAACGCTAAATATTTGTCGTAATCTTGTATTCGATCATGCTTGTGACGGGCTTTATCAATTGAAAATGAAGTGGCACAAATTTCTAATATTGAAACAGTTATGTGATTTTTCTAAATTAAAATACGAGGTGTGTTCAAAAAGTATCGCGAATTTTGTGTTTTTTCAAAAATTATTTATTTATTCATGAATATCTATTTTGTCTCCTTCAAAGTAATCCCCATGAGATATTATACACTTGTGCCAACGGTATTTCCAATCTTCAAAGCACTTCAAAAAATAATTTTTTTATCTTTTTCAGCTCCTCCTTCGATGCCGTCTTTATCTCGTCAAGAGAAGCGTAACGTCGTCCTTTCATGGGCCTCTTCAATTTAGGGAACAAGAAAAAGTCACAGGGGGCCAGATCTGGGGAATACGGTGGCTGCGGCATCATTAGTGTGTTGTTTTTGGCCAAAAGTCGCACACAAGCAACGATGTGTGAGCAGGGGCGTTACCGTGGTGCAAAAGCCAATTTTTGTTCTTCCACAAATCCGGGCGTTTCTGGCGGATTGCTTCGCGCAAATTGCGCATAACTTGCAGGTAATATTCCTCATTGACCGTTCTTCCCTGTGGCAAGAACTCATGATGCACCATGCCCCTGCAATCGAAGAAAACTGTCAGCAAACTATCGCGATACTTTTTGAACACACCTCGTACAGTAGAATTAACTCGCGATAAAGTTAAACCTTCGGCTAAGTTGACCGAGCGTTCAACGTACCGCTCTAAAAAGTTAACTTTTAGTTAATTACGGCAATAAGGATGTTTTGGTTAACTTTTTTGAGCTTATCTTTTTTTCAAACCGTTTGTTTGGCCAGGAAAATAATTGCTACATACATATGTATTCCTTAAATTTCTATGTAAAAATTATTGCAGATGTCGCGAGGTATATACATATACATATATAGATACGTAGTTTGTCATGAGCATTTGAACTTCTGGGTTATTTATAGTTAGTGTGTTAAAAATGTCAACAAAGCAGAAAAAATCATTGCAAATCAGATTAAATTTGCATTAAAGCTGGGATTTTAAGAAAAATCGATGAAGGCATTCATGCAAATTGATTGGCGTTGAATTATAATGTATTTAAGGCGGCCATCTGAAAAACAAAGAAAAAACTTCATGAAATCCAGGAAGAGGCAAGCTGAAATTGGGAAACAACAAATATAACATTAATGGAAGGACTGTGGGAAGTGTTTAGAGCATTAAGAGTCGCTACAATCCACTATTCTTAGTAATATATCTTTTGAGTAAAATTAAAATTTTGAAATGTTTTGCCCCTTTTCAAGTTATTTGTGTTTTACCTATCTTACTTAATAACAACTAATAAATCAATTAAAATTAACTAAACTTAAAATATTTAAATAACAACTTATTTCTTTAAAACTCCTGGGGCCTAGATATGTACGTATGTATGTAAAAATTACATACTTTATGGTACTGTAAAACTTTAAGGTCAATATTTTTCACTGACATAACTGGAAGCACCTGCTGAAAGTTTTTGAAGATATACGAATATTTTTTTAAAAGGCAGACTTTTTTATTCTCAAAATATTGGAATTCAAGCATTTACGTATAACTCTGTTAGCCATAAAACTATAGTTATTTTTTAGTTTCAGCAATGACGTGGTTAAGTTGGTACAAACCTACATATGTTACCAGTAATACCCAGATGCAAACTTTGAACTTAGCCCATTTTTGTTTTAGTTATATTATACGAGTACATTTAATTGGGTCATTCCATTCAACATTTTTTTCATGCAAAATATTTTTTTGTGTTCTTTTAAGCAAAATATTGGTTTTCTCAGCTTTCCAGTGAGAAATAAGTTGAATTTTTTCTACCTATTTTTTATAAGCAAAAGTTACATATTTCCAAACAAATATATGCATTTTTAATTTGGAACTATTTTTATTCAGTTTTTTTTTTTATTGAAAAAGGTACATTAGGCTCCTCAATTACGATTATATAAATTTGAAATTGAATTCGCTGCGAAGCAAGTTTTATCCCGCATGACGTTACTTCTCGCGCTAAACATATAAAAAAGCCCCCTACCTTAGCAGCAAACGCGAGGGACAAAGTTCGAAAATATGTCTAAACCGAAATTTTGTACTCCAAAATTTATAAATTACTAACAGAAGAGTCTAATATGCATTTTAAATAAAAAAAATTAGTTCCAGTTATCCGTTTTTCTTTATTTTCAATTTCGTTGTTTAGTATGTATTAGAGAACAGTTCTGCAAAATTAGCTTTTTAATTAAAGGCCGGATACCGGAAAATAAAAAATATGAATAATCGGTTGTATGAGAGATACATATGTGGTATAGTTGTCCGATCTGGCCGATTCCTACATATGTATTTATTTTCATTCCAAAATTTCAAAACCTGACGAAGAAATTTTTTAAATTCCTAAATGATAAACTTCACCTTTAAAATCGCTGGTTCGAACCCTGTTTTAGAGCTATAGTCTCTTAGGCAAAGTTGTCCGGAAATATCCGCTGGACATTTTCCGTATACATATATAGTTTTATTGAAAAAAATCCATCAGATCTAATATACATATGTACCTTCATATCCAATATATGTATGTAAAATCAAAAACTTCGAAAAGATGGGGTGAACATTTCAAAGAACTGTTGATTGCTAGCGGGTTTGATTTTCTACGGATTTGATAATAATACGCCCAAACAAGGCAGTGTCTGAAAACGTGTTAATACAAACTTAAAAAATTACAATGGAATTTCCCTTCTCCAAATCGTATACAAAATATTTGCGAGAATTGTGCACAGAAAACATGTCTAATATGGCTCGGCCATGTACCGAGAATGAACATCTGAGAGCGTAGAAAAAAATTATAAAGGCTATAACATTCACGACTAAGCAAGAGGAAGACCGCGTTCAAGACGGATTGAAAAACTCGAGAAAGACATGACCCAAAATTATAAAGAAGCAGCCAGTGACCGATATGCGTAGCAGAACAAAGCTCAAAAGAAATGTAGCGCTAGGAGATGTTTGGAATTTAATTGCTCCGCCAGCGCTAACCACAGCTCTCCAATCCTACATGGCGCGTTGGATCGTAAAAGATCTACAAAAGAATCACAACCCCAGTTATTTCAAATGTTCAGGAGGAGCAAGCAAGAGTTTTTATAGAAATTACTGAAATTTTACTACCATATCATCGTCCATAATATATGGTAGAATATTTTCTTTAAAATATGAGTAATTGCTCAAGAAAAAAAATACATTTAGGCTGTTTACGGTAAGGTGGTTATCGGGATATGTGATTATTAGATTAAAAATAACCTCTATGCTCCGTGAGCATCCTATGTATGGTTATTTGCTTATTTTTACACAAACAGCTGTTCATTGTTTACAATCCTAGTTCAATTAAATTCCTACTTATAAAATGTCTAAACAAAGTTTAAAAAACAAAATAATCGAATTTAAAATAAGTTCTGCTATTCAGGAAATGGACTTTATTGAAGGTATGTGCTTGTTAAGTAATCCGAATTTTAAGGGTTCAAAAAATTCTTTGTATAAAATTTACAGACATCTTGTGCCTTGATCTGTAGTAGACGGGGAGATGAACTACATGTTCCGAAATTCATTGGCGAGAAAATGTTTTGTGTTGTTTTGACCATGGAAGATCTTTGCAAATGCTGCGCTTCAGCAAATGCCAATTCGCTCATCTCCTAGAAATATTTTCTAATGATATGAACTTTAATAATTCAAGTTTACAAATACCTGTAGATTTGTAAATCAAAATCGTATTGCCCCGATTAGGTTCATCGGGTGAAAGTGCTTCTGTACGTAAAGTCGCTACAACTTTTGGTGTGGGAGATGGAGGTACATTGACCAATATCACCAAAAGATTTTTTTCGGCAATTTTGAATAAACTACCCCAATTCATTCATTGCCCTAGACCGGCAGAGCACCGGGAACTTCTTTTTCACATTCTGCGAATTATCATATTGCATTGGTTACATTGACGGTAGTGAGATTAAACTGGCCGAAAAGCCGAATAAAAATCATGAGGTGTATTTTTCTCGGCAACGAATATACTCTATCAAATTGCTAGTCGTATGTGACCATAAGTTACGCATATTACATGCAGAAGTGGGCAATCTCGGAAGCTACCACGATTCTAAAGTGTTTAGGAAATCTCATATTGGAAGAAACACTACTAGCTTATTTAGTGGAGAAGAGTGGATTGCAGGTGATTCTGCGTATAAGTTGACAAAACATTTAATAACACCATACCGAAGCAATTCTTCTTTAGCAGACTCTGAAAGACAAGCTAAATTCAACAAAATACATCGTGTTGGAGTTGAAAATTGTTTCGGGATTCTTAAAAAAAAGTTTTGTAGTTTAAAGAAATGCCGATAAAAATAAAAGACCAAGAGAGTCAAAAATTTTTTAATAAGTGGGTACTTGTCTGCTGTGTGCTACACAACATACTCTTGAAAGGGCGAGATTCTTCACACTTTGAAAGGCAAAGTGAAATATTTCAAAATGAAATATACTTCATAATAATGATTTTAACTAATTTAGGAAGAATTTAACGATTGCTTTGAATTTCCTTCAAGAAACAATTGTTAATTTCATGTTTTTTCGTAAAACCAGGTTTACCATATTCGCATTTTATTGAACAAATGAATTCAATTGAAACATTTCGGTAAAAGTTTTACCAAATGTTAAAACAAAATTTAATGTTGGCTCGTTGTTCGAAGCTCATTTTCACACCGGTAACAAAAACATACTGACACTTAAAACGCAATAACTTCACTTCCGATCCATGAAATGTCATGAAATTCACACTAGACAATTGATAAATATAGCAGATTCTGAAGCACCAGTTAACATATAGATGGCGCTATGTTCAAAAAGTCCTGTTTACTTTGGAACGTTCCTTGTAGTTATATGAAATGGAATACAAACAAGCTAAGAAAGGCTAAGTTAGGGTGCATCTGAACATTTTATTATCTTGTAAAGCAAAACATGCTTTGTAAAAACCTCTAAAATAACTCAAATATGGGCCGATATATGCAGCACAAACTCACGCTAAATTTCGAAAATCTTTATTTTAGATATATAGGGGCTAAGGGAAGTATTGGCCGGATTCAAGCATTGTCAGAGAAGGATTATCTCTAAATTTTATTTATTTATCTCACACATTGACCGATATTTTCGATCAAAAGTCAACTACAGGTACTGAGGTCCAATAAACTCGGTAAGTGATACATATAACCGTTAGATGATCAAAACTATTATAATCTGTAGCAAAAGGTTGCAAGGGTATAAAATTTAATTTTTAACATTTTATATCTTTTGATTTTCATTTCGAATATGTCGGATATTGCTCTTATGGACGTTTATTGATTGATGTGTTTTTACCGCTTAAATTGATTTAAACTGAAAAATAAATTTATAACAGTTTTATATACTGTGTCCAAAAAATAAGGTGACATTTGAATTTAAACTGCGCGCGTCGAGGGATTTGGAGAATTATTTTTTTTAGGTTGGTAGTACTGTCAGTCACATTTATGTCAAATTTCATGTCAAAATATTCATTAGTGTTTGAGATACGTGTCGTTTTGTGAGCTGCTAAAAGTGAATTTTTCGTTTTTTGCGATGTCGAAATTTGTTGAGCAAAGAATTTGCATTAGATTTTGTTTACGGGTTTATCAATTTTCTGCTGCGAATACGTTGAAGATGGTGCAGAAAGCCTTTGGTGGCAAGTGGTATAGGGAGTTCCAAGCCGGCCGTGAACGCGTCGAAGACGAAGAGCGTCCAGGGCGACCATCAACCTCAACCGACGAAGCTTGTGTTCAACAAATCAAAGATTTGGTGCTGAAAAACCGCCGATTAACAATTAGAGACCTTGCTGATGAAGTTGGCATATCGAAAGGCTCAGCCAAGACCATTTTGAAGGATGTTTTGAGCCTCAAGCGCGTCAAATCTCGACTGGTACCGAAAACATTGAATTTTTTTTGGAAAAAATTCGTGATCATTTCGCCAAAAACTCAACCCATATCGTTCCGCAACCACCGTATTTACCTGATCTGGCGCCGTGCGACTTCTGGCTGTTCACCAAGCTCAAAAGATCACTCCGGGGACACCGTTTTTATACGATAGAGGAGATTCAAGCCGCGGCGAAGACGGAATTGAAGGCCATCCCGGAAAGCGACTACAACCAGTGTTTCGAAGATTGAAAAATCCATTAGCATAAGTGCATTACATCGGGAGGGGATTACTTTGAAGGGGATAAAATTGATTTGGAAGAATAAAAAAAGAATTTTCAAAATAAATACAATGTCATCTTATTTTTTAGGCACAAGAGATCTCAGTGATAAGTTTCAAACACCATATTGACCGACATGTCTCTGCTCTAGTTCCACGTAAATTCTAATACGAATATGCAATACATCTCTTCTACATTTTGTAATTTCCAACGAAAATGTACAAATGCCCTCAATCCTACCTTACAATTGTGTTACATCATTTGCGAAGTATACCTGCACTGTAGTGACCTTCCTTGTTTATTAATAGTATTAGACATACTTAGTTGCTAAGCTCTTTGCAATCAAACAGCATTGTGAATTACACACAACCATACCATATAGAAACAGTATACACAGATAACCATCAGAAAATAATACAAGCAAATAACTCCGTAATTAGTCTTCTATGATATAGTATTGGTTTTTTTAAACTCAATACTACATTTGCTGATATTTAGTTAGATAAATAAATAAAAACTTCGCCAAATCAATATTTTGCGCGAACTCCGCAACAGGTGCATACATATTTACTTACTTGTTGCAATAGCGTGTGGATTCTACTTTTCCAGTTATGTAGTGATCATGAAGTATTAAACAATATAATTTTTAACTGTGTAAGAATCGGGATACAGAAAATGCAAATTCTACGAAACTGAATAATTTGCAAAATTGAATTTCATAATAAATTAATAATATCGGGAATTTTTGGTAATAGAAAAGCTCAACCACACAATAATCACCATCATCGTCCGCATTGAAAATCTTCTATACCCAAATAGAAATAAATACAAAAATATTCGAAAATCTTTCTAGTATTGATAGTGAGCAGGACGTAACAGGGTTGCGCAAGCTAACTTTAAACTACTCTTTAGGAGAGAAATATTTTATATATTATGAATTTACTACGAATTATACAAATACTTTATTTAAGAAGTATTCAGACTATATTTAAAAACGAAACCTAGAACTACATAATAATATGACAATTTTACCAATAATTATCTCTTCAGATAACTTGATACATTTCGTTTTGTTGTTCAAAACAACTATTATGACATGCAATACCAAATTTTGTTACAATAAGTACTTCCTAAATTGACTGTCAAATTGAATTACCAGTTTTTTTCGTAAATAAGTTCAATGAATCGATTAAAAATATACCGCAAATTTATCCATATCAAAATGGTATTTTTTTAACTGCATTAAACATCGTTTTATATTCAAAATTGAAAGTTAAAAATAATTGTTACAACGTTTTTTTGCAGAGTCTATTTTGACCTCTTACCTTACTGACTTATCAAAAGCGGACAATGTGGGTTTAAAGTGAATTTGCACTTGGAAGGCAGGAAAGGACCGTGAATGGACCATTTGGAGGCAATTTAAATATTTTATTGTATTCATGAATTGCTATATAAATATATGTAAGTACATCAATTTTTACATTATTCATTTTGTTCACACTTTTCTGGAATTTTAAGCGGTTTCCATGACGACAACATCTTGATACTATGTATTATTGATTATCTAATTGCCAGCAGCCTATGTCACGCCTGCAAATTTAAATCTATGTTGACAAGTATTGTATGTAGTTTGTATACTATTATACATCATCGGAAAATGTTAACAATGACTTTCAAAGCGTTATGAACAAAAAATACAAGCTCTAAAATATATATCAGATATACAGAGAACACCCTGGAGGATATAGTTAATTATCATCAGGGGGATTCTCTTACTCTTGCAAGATTGCGGATTGCAAAAATCCTATTTATATGTATATGTATATATGAACGGCTGATTTGTAAATTTATAGAAGATGACTATTGTGAATGGCTATTGTGAATTGGCGCACCTTCTGCATTCATTCTTAACAAAAAAAACTGTAAATCTTTATAATTTAAATACCGCATCCGATGGAACGATGAGCTGTACGAGATATACGACGACATCGACATAGTTCAGCGAATTAAAAGACAGCGGCTACGCTGGCTAGGTCATGTTGTCCGGATGGATGAAAACACTCCAGCTCTGAAAGTATTCGACGCAGTACCCGCCGCGGGAAGCAGAGGAAGAGGAAGACCTCCACTCCGGTGGAAGGACCAAGTGGAGAAAGACCTGGCCTCGCTTGGAATATCCAATTGGCGCCACGTAGCGAAGAGAAGAAACGATTGGCGCGCTGTTGTTGACTCGGCTATAATCGCGTAAGCGGTGTCTACGCCAGTAAAGAAGAAGAAGACAGCTAGTACAGGGTTGCAATTATTTTTTTATGTGTCATTGCACGAAAATAAACATGGGTTTTGATCTGACATATTTTACAGCCATTGCAAATAATTTTCTGCGTGTGTTTGTTGTTGTGCCGGTGCACCAAGAGGAAATATCTACAATTCGTGCACCGTGCAAGGGTTTTGCAAGAGCAAGAGAATACCCCTATTGTGTTTTGACTTACAGAAAATTATACAACAGAAGCGACAATATTTTTACTGCCGGGTGTGCAAATTTTCATACATAACAGAGAGCATACAATTCAATAACAACTCGTAAATATGGTTAAAAGTTAAACACATAAAAAGATTAGCCTACATTTATCAGTTTGGTCATTTGTACTTTGCAGAACTATTGAATGAATAGAATGTGTAAATAGAAAGTACCAAGGGGATCAGACGACTGTAAATAGGCACACTAAAAGATTAACCTATGTAAGCTTGTAGACATTTATATACATACATATATGCATATAATGACACAAACTGTGCAATATATAAAAACAAAGATTATTTTGCACACGTGTGTATGCATATGTACTTGTATATGTTAACCGATGAGTAACTTTGTTGTTAAATAATTCGTCGTTAAGGTGCGATAACGCTTTGACTAATTTCTATGTAGAACTGTTCCAAAGAATTAACCTATTAATGAGACCGTGTGTATGCATGTATTGTATGTACCTATATATTTACATACGTACACCTATCAAATATACGTACATACAAAAATAGGAGGGTGTAAATTATCCCAATGGGGCACGTCACACACATAAGAAGAGCTATTGTAACAGCTGTGCTTGCTTTTACTTATGTACATATGTATGTACATACAAATGTACATTATTGACTTTATTAGGTTAGCTCATGCTTGCTATTATCACTTCCCCACGTTTTATAGAGAATTAAAGTTCAGGTAAAAAAATTGTGCGAGAAATCTTAGAGAATTACAATTGGGAATGAAATAGTCCCAACAGATATCATTAGTAATAACTACGTAGGTATTTTCTGCTCCAAACTAACATCATTAGGGTATAGTTGAAGATATATGTACATATTTGTTAAATACCTTTTTGTATATTTTTATAAAATCCTACCAGATACAAGGAAATATCTATTTGTACGATCTCTTACGATTAGCCTCTTTTTGTAGGTTTTTATGTACAAAATAGTACAATTAGTCTCTTTATTAGGGTGTCCCTTACAAGGGAGAAAACAAATTTTTTTTAGATATCGAAAAATTTCATCTTCCTACGACAACCAGTGTCGACAGAACTCTGAAGATCTTGAAAGTTGGTGTTATTAACCCTTTCCGTAGGACGTAGTGCAGGTCGCCTCCATGCTGGTGCATCCTGGGTACCGCTAAATGGCCTGCGCCTTCACGGCCTTCACGGCCTTTCAACTCCTTAGACGACTTTGGCATCGAACTGGCTTTTTAGAGTAGGAATACTTATTTGGATCTTTCAGAACCCTGGGCTGGTGGTGGTGGCATTTTGGCACCTGAGTATGATGGGGTGACACCCATCACAAATGGCTGTCGGGCTAATGTCGAAACTGCCTCCGTTAAAATTCTGGCAGGCCTCAGAGTACGTTCCCCCCAACCCAATCGACATGCGCGGTCGCAAAAGCCTTTTGGCCCAATATAGATCGTAGGAGATGTAGTGATCTCTTTGCTCTCAGTAAGGTCAGTCTCTCATTAGTGATGAGGCTCTTGACGGGCCACTGCCCTATTGGCATACATGCTGTAAGACTGGGAATTCTACCGGTCGCCGCATGCAGTAGCTGCTTGGAAGAAGATGCAGTAGAAACTAGCCAGCACTTCCTTCTTGACTGTCCTGCTTTTGGGAGATCAAGACTTAGACACTTGGAGGCACATACCTTCAGTCATCCCACCGAGCTGGCGGGCGTAGAAATTAAGCGTCTCTGCAAATTTGTATTGGCTACTAAGCGTTTTGCCGATCTCTAAGTCCGAACACGGGAGTTCTGTTTTCAATGGCTTCACAAAGAACTACTTCTAGTCCACGTGCGATCTCTGATCAACCATCTAACCTAACCTAATCCTTTCCGTTATGTAGCTAAATCAATCGAAATATTAAGTTTGTCTGTCTTGATGTGCTCGCTTATCCTTGTACATTTTCTCCAAACGAAATTAGAATTAGGCGTTCTTCTTTAGAACTTCTCACGTCAAATCCAAGTAATAATTTCCCATCCGAGTGAGTCACTATTTCATGCATATTCCGTTGAATAGACGATTTGTTTACCTGAAAATTATCACACCTAAGATCTAGTTCTTCTTCCACAGCCTTATTCTTAATTGACATCTATCTGTAGCTGCAACTAACTTAGGCGTGACAAAGTTTTTCCTTCCTCGTTTTATAGTAGTTTCTGAACTTACCATTTGACAGGAGGATGCCAAGGATTCCTCAAGGTTTTAATCAGAGCTGGTAAGTGGAACTTGATGCCCTTGCGTTTGAATAGAATATTGCGCAGTAACAGATGACGATAAACCTCCAAAACACTTTTGCTCAAATCTTTTTTTATCATTATTTAATTTCCATTATCTTGCGCTTTCCTCTTTTTCGGCTATCTTTTTCTCTACACCCGCTAAACACCCTGGACGCTCTGGTTCTCTTTGTTTTTGTAAAAATGTCTTATCTTCATCAATATTGATCAGCTTCAAAGATGATACTTTGGATGATGCTTGTACTAAATCAAATAAATTATCTAAATTGTTCTTAAAATCCTTCTCATTGGACTTTTATATATCTTTATTTTTTTAGAATTTTTTCCAACTAAGAAAACACATTTTTTATTGCTTCTTAACTTCACTGCCATCTTTTAAATGTATAACAAGACGTGTTAGACGCGAGAGTAATTGAAAACAAATGACGAAAGCCGTGAATACCCACCGCTCCTGCCATGCAACATGTATGGACATGATTCGATGCAAGTCGGCACGGGTTATCGCACTCCAAATAAAAATTTATTGTGTTTTATGGGCAAATGAACAAAATTAAGAACTAAGCAATTAAATTTAAAAATTAATTTTAAAATTCTATAAATCCGAGAATTCTGATATTACTACACCCAACTCTTTTTGTACACGGTAGATACGTTCCTCAGAAATCCGTGTAAAAAAAACCGTGTAAAAAAAGAGGCGTTTCCTATAGAAAAAGGGGGGATACGTTCCATGTAATCTGAAAACCGTGTAAGATTAAATAAAGAACTAAATTTACTTCGAAAAACCGTGTAAAAAAGTTGAATATTATAAAATTCCAGATATGCATACAAATTGTATGTTCATATGGCATTTTATTGAACATTAAAACTTAAAATACACAACTCATACAGGTGAAAAATTGGTAGATTAAGCAAAAAACAAAAGAAATCTGTTAATCCAGTACTAAGAACTGAAAAGTTAGAATATAAATAAGAAAAAAATATTTACATTGCTACATAATTATTCGTCGTAGGAAAGAGTTATGGAATAAGTGTGGTAAAAACAAATATAATTACAAGACAATGATTTTGAAACGGTAGTAGATTACAAATTTTTTACAAAAAAAATTATTTTCTCAACCGTGTAACTTCAAATCCGTGTAAAAAAAAACCGTGTAAAAAAAGAGTTGGGTGTATATAGGGGCTAGGCCAAGTTTTCGCTCAAATTTAACTATTTTAAGCAAAGATACAGTGTTATGAGTAAAACACGCTATCTTATTTTCATTGGAATAACTCACTTATATTTGGGATACAAAGTCACGCGGAAGTTCGAAAATCTTTGCAAGAGTATACATTATGACCCGAAAAGGAATTGCTGAGCACTTCAAATATTATTAGTTTTTATGCTCTCACCATATGTTACTACAGAGTGTTACGGTTGCTTGCAACGTATAACACTAATCGAGATAGATATGGAGTTACATGTATGTATATAAGTAATGGGGATAACGACGCGATTTGAGTTCCGGTAGACTGTTTGTCCGCCCGTTCGTCCGCCATGCAATTACTTGGTACATCTATTGCGTAGACCATAATCATCGGCATTGAAGATGAGCGATTCGACAACTGCCACGTTCACCAAATATCTTTAACAGAAAACTTCTCAAATGCTATAACTAATCCCTAAACTAACACAAAATATGTAATTTGCCACAGCGAATCGCAGTAAAAAAAAGCATCTGTGGTTTGAAACTCTGTGAACACAGGTTGTGGTCCTCCGCTTAAAAAGTTCCATATATGCATATATCACACAGCCTCCTAAAGAATGTATTTAAATTTTTTCCTTAACACAAATTTTTCCGATCTCTCTTCTGTCGGTGTGAAAATTGGTGTCATCGGACTATAACCATATCCAATCAGCATTTAACGGTTATGATAAAAACTACTTAAAGGGCCTCATAGGAGCTGGTGTTAAAAATAAGCAATGAGTGTGGCGCCGCCCACCTTTAGAAGAAAACCATATCTAGAATGGCTCAACAATCCATACATAAAATTATACTGTCATTATTATATTATGGTGTCGGACCACAACCACGCCTACGAAGTACATACACATATAAATAAAGCACTAATGAAAAATAAAAATGTGCATAAATAGTTCCTGCAAGGTAGTTAATTTCACGTTTAGAAAGTGTCGAAATGGAATCATAATTTTCCGAACACCTAGATTACTCTTGTGGAATCCCCAGAGGTGATCTAGTGACCGATACCCAGAAAACACTAAACTTATGGAGGGAACACTTCTCCAGCCTGCTGAATGGCAGTGAAAGTAAAACGCCAGGAGAAGGCGAATCCGATTCCCTAATCGATGACGATGGAGGAGACGTTCCATTACCCGACCATGAAGAAGTTCGAATAGCAATTACCCGTCTGAAGAACAACAAAACGGCGGTGGCAGATGGATTGCCGGTCGAGATATTCAAACATGGCGGCAAAGAACTGATAAGGAGCATGCATCAGCTTCTTTGTAAAATATGGTCGGAAGAAAGCATGCCCAACGATTGGAGTTTAAGTGGCCTCTACCCAATCCACAAAAAGGGAGAACCCACAATTTGCGCCAACTACGGTGGGATAAGCGTATTGTGTGAAATATTAAAGCCCACCGTCAACAAACTGATTGGACCTTATCAGTGTGGCTTTAGACCTTGAGCAACACCAAAAGCTCCGTCAGTATCGGCAAGGGGCTCGGCCGTTCGATATCAAACGAGGTTTCGGACAAGACGACTCCTTGACGTGTGATTTCTTTCTTGTGCTGCTGGAGAAAATAATTCGAGCTGCAGAACTTATTCGAGCAGGTACAATCCTTTATAAGAGTGTACATAGGTCTCAACACCCGCGCCGTTAGCTTAGAATCAAGGCAAATGGGTTTGACAGTGAACGAGGGCAAGACGAAATATGTATCTCCCGTCATCAAACAAACAGTCATCGCATTCGCAACGTGGCTCTCACGTCACAACTTTGAAGTCATAGATAACTTCGTCTTACTTGGAACCAGTATAAACACCACCAACAATGCCAGTCTGGAAATCCAATGAAGAATAACTCTTGCCAACGGGTGCAACTTCGGACTGAGTAAGCAATTGAGAAGTAAAGTCCTCTGTCTAAGAACAAAACCAGTACTCAAGTTTCTGCAAAAGATTTATGGTCCTTTGCGCGTTGGCAACAGCGAATATCGCATTCGATGGAACGATGTGCTATATGAGTTCTATGACGACATTGACATAGTGCAGCGAATTAAGAGACAGCGGCTGTACTAGCTAGGTCATGTCGTTCGTTTGGATGAAAACACTCCTGCTTTGACGACAAAATACTCACCGGGGGACGCTGTTGAAGAGGCAGACTTCCACTCTGTTGGAAAGACCAGGTGGAGAAGGACTTGGCTTCGCTTGGAATTCATTTATTTATGAATTTAAGAAACAAATTTTTGCCAGAAATATCATACCCGTGTGTTAAAAATTGGTAAAATATGACCAAAACTTCTCCTAGCCCCCATATAACTGATATATGTAAATATAAATATTTGCAAACTACCTGGTGACTTTATACGGAATATATCGTCAATATTATTAGTGTACTATATATGTACATATAATACGCTTGTATTTGTGAAGTACGTAAAGTGCATTTGTCGATTTTTACGATGAGTGAAATAATTCAACGAAGAATTTCCATTAACACGGATTATCGAACGAAACGGCGTATTTTTGAACTAAATCCGAGCACTGCACACTGGTCGATTTCATAGGCCAAAAATAAAAAACTTAAAGTTTGAAATTTACCACAGTTTGTATCAAAGTTATTTCTTAGAATACCAATAAAATTAACGGTAAATACATTTTTGCCCTATCCCATTCGTATGGGCTACGAAAAGCGCGGACTGTGCAGTGAAAATAGCTTTAAAATTATCTCTTATAATAAATTAAATTTTCAATATAAAATCGTGCTTAATCCCCATAAATCGAAATGTGTATTGAGAAAAAAGGTATACATATGTTATATAACAAAGTAGTTTTTATATAATAATATATTGTTCTATTATTTTAAAACAATTGTTTTATAAGAGTCCTTTTTAGTGCTATGTTTTTCTTTATACATCGATTTCAGATATACAAAAAGTTGTGATCCCAGTCTCACCCTCAAATGAATCAAGTTTGTTTATATTAGTTAATGTTTTCTAAGTCTATGCTATTGATTTCAGCTGCAACTTTTTGCAACTTTCTCTGTTATTTATGTTATTCTACGAGGCATGCGAAATTTTGTACGTTTTTTTGTAATTTCCTGTATTTACGTGTACATATAATAAAATCGCAAAATGATGAAGATCACAAAGAAATTTAGAAAAACTGCAGACGTTTGTCCACCCGCTATTGCCATCCTATTCGAACTCAATTTCAAAAGGAATCAAACCCTAAATACACTAGATTTGTGCTAGATTAACTTCAAAATAGTCCTGACATTATCTTCCTTCGTCAGTCATAACATTGCTCCCGATGTTATTCAATATGCACCAGTTTCAGTTGGAGAACTCTCATAAAAATCTGCTGAGTCAAGCAATAAGGACGTGAAGATGTATCGACTCCATCATACCCGAAAGAACAAATTAGGACTTGCTAAGCCGATTGCTTTTGAGCTTAGATCCTTTCATTACCAGTCAAAGAAACTATCATACAAAAGTAAATCAATTTTATTAGAATCAATTTTTGATTTAGCTGAATAATATTCGAGAAATTCCTTTTTCGTTCATCCACTTTTTTAATTTAATATAATTAATTAAAATTTGTTGCCGTCGGGGGGTGGCGGAGTGCGAAACGGGAGAGGGAGATTTTAAAAAGCTTTGGCAAAAGTTTCATTTTAATATAGGCAGTGGAAGTATTTTTGGCCGCTGATTCCATACAAGACCGACCACTGTGCACTGTAACACTTTTTATAAAGCATTGAATAAAGAGCAAAAAAAGCGAAAGGGAGATATTTGTAAACCTAATATCATCACCAATATTATTTCCATCTAACGGGAACTTCACCCCTTTTAGCGTATTTGTTTCTAACGAAGGAAAACTGTAAAATAGCGCGAATTTTGGCGTTAGTGAACTCCATGTTTACACGTCTATTACTGTTGAACGCAATAACATTGCCAGATACGAGACTTGTAGCGCTTTATACGTAGCTGCGAAATTCAAAAGAGCCAAAATGCGTTAGAATCTGCTATCTTTATCGATTGTCCAGTGAAAATTTCATGATATTTCACGGATTGGAAGTGCAGTTATTGCGTTTTAAGTGTCAGTATGTATGTGTTATCGGTGCGCTAATGAGCTTCGAACAAAGAGTTTTGTTTTAAAACTTGTAAATTTTTTATAGTCCAGTCATTTAAGCTTAAATTAGGTAAGAATCTCGGAATTCGATATACCCATTTATATGTAGGTATACCCTACCATATGTAGGTTTTGAGGGTGTCAATATACAAGTATTTACAGACATATAAATGGGTATATCGTATTCCGAGGTGAACTTACTATAATGACTGAACTATTATCGAAACGTTTCAATTCAGGAGTGGTTTCAACGTTTCAACGTCAATCAAAATCCGTGATCACAGGAAATTCCATTGAAACTTCTTTGAAAAGTGGGCTTGGCTCCGCCTCTTCTTAATGTGTTTAAAATATAGTAGTATTCCATATTACCAGGTTTACACACGAATTTAACCCTTCGTTACCAGGTCTTTTTGAAAGTGTGGGAATGAACTGATTTTACGTCTATGCAATATCCACCTATTCTCTATGCCAAGGATCGCGTCTATAAGTTATTTAGACTCTCATCATCTAAATAATTTTTATATGCATACATATGTATAAACCTTATACCTAATCTGTTAACTTCTACGTGTTACAAACAAACGTTGGGTGATGAGACTGTTGTACTGCGCCCAACATGTTACTACTAATTTACATAATGTTATCTAAATTCCCTGTCTAAAGGTCAGAAGCACGAACTGTAATGTCACACGTTTTTTCGCATAATATACCGTTGAATGTTCTGATAATACTCTAGAGCCATCTAACATCTACATATCAACATAATCTATGCCCACAAACCCACACATGTGTGTGTTGATAATTGTGCTCTTGTACCATACTTAGTGCGAAACTGTGTTAGAGATATCAACCCCGAATGTGAAAACTTAGATGATTCATCGAAAGCCTAAAATGTTACGGTAATTTCTTAAACCAATATGTTTTTAACTTACATCTTACATTTACGAAGAACATCTACATACATACATACATATATGGAGCTCAAATTATTTACTATAAACATATTTAACAATAAAATCAACAGTGATCTGCAGATAACTCGAATCCTTCCTGAGTTAACTAAATAAATAAACTAAAACATAAATAATCCCGTAAACAAAGCATTATCTCCGTTATAATGAATGTAGGTACATAGTAGTGCGTTATTACGTTGTGGTCAGCTATGTTGACCATGCTGTTATGAAGGTGATTTGCTGTGGCTTCCCGCATCATTGAGGGTAGTTAAAAACCTGCAATACGGCTGCTACCTTATAGTACTTTGATTGACTCAAATACACGTGTTTGCCATATTTTTATGATGTTTACATTGGACGAGTATGTGCGGTAGGACTTAATGAATACCCACATAAAGAAAAGCGTATTCTGCGTGCATTAGTTCAAGTCTGGCTTTTATGGAGGGGTTATTCAAACTCAATGATGCGACAACAAAATTGATGGCGCACATATTTTTCAGATTTTTTTTATTTAATATATCAGATACATGTGCAAGAGCCAAAGATACATTTTTTCTGATTCTCTTTACTTTAACCATAAACTCCATCGATAATTTATTCGTAGAAGCAAGATCCCAGAAGATGCAACCTGTCTTATTAATATTCCTCATCAGGAGAATCCTGTGCTGAACACTCCCCGAGGGTTGCGACTGATAATAGTTCCCATAGTATTATGACTGTGGCAGAGACTGAGAACAGTTCGGCCCTGTTGAAGTTGGGAGGCATCTTCAAAGGTGGGGGGTACAAAAAGGGGCTTGATCAAGTTGTCTTGCCACCCCTGGCGAGGATCAACTTAGCTGGAAATTAGATACCAGAATTGGTTCCGAATATTTCTGATTGAAGAAGTCGCACGAAAAGGGGCCGTCTTGTCTTAAACCTCGTTTGGTATCGAACGGTGGAGAGGTCCTTCTGATCCTGACGGAGCTTTTGATATTGCTCAACGGGATACCCTTTCGTGCTGTCAAAAGCAGCTTTGAAAACGACGAACAGGTCGTGTGTGTCGATCCACTTTTCGTGGGATCCTCATTGTGAATATCTAGTCAGTTGTTGATTTGTAAGACTTAATATTTCACAAAATACGTTCGATATAACCTTATATGCAATATTTAGGCCAGATTATGGGCTCTGCCTATTTTTGGATTAGGCAAAGCGCATTTAAATTCAATCATGGGGCATTCTTTCCATCAACCATATTCTACAAAGAAGCTGACGCATGGTTCTTTTCAGTTTTCCGCCGCCGCGTTTGATGGATAATAGCTATTTCTTCATGGTCGGGCAATCAGCGCTCTGAAGGCGCTACAAGTGTGTGCTCCAGTCTTGAGACCTTCGTTTAGTCACCGCATTTTTCGTAAAGTTTTCGAATATTACCCATGTCAAGCTCTTCATACTCAAGCATTTCACGTGGACATCAACCAACTGGGCAACGGTACCTTACCAATTAAGGGACCGGACATTCCAGGTGCATGCCCTTAAATCGTAATGCTTAATAGGTATGCAGTGGTCGTCATAAAAAGGCAGGGGAATCTCCCATCTGAGGCTGTTTTGTCCTTTGTATTGGGGGTGTTTTTACGTTGCGGGTCCCAACCACAGCACATAACCCTGAGAAGGGAAATTCTCACAAAAAGCTACGACCATGTTAAATAAATGCCTCTTAAGCTTACAATAGACAGTGTAGCAGGCGACAAGTAGCAAGAGTTTTCTCTTGGGAGGTTGATTACATATTTAAACCTTTTGATGTAGCATTCAATGCTTCTCATTACCCACTGTTTCATCATTGCCAACCAATGAAAGGTTCCGGTCTTCCCATGTTGGCGGATGCTGCGGGTTTGCTCATCATCCAGTTCATTCCCAGCTATTCCTTTGTGACCTGGCACCCAAATAAGGTGCACTTGGTACGTTCTGATCGACTATTTAGTCGTTCTAAATAATGTTTTCTCGATGGCTAATAATACTGATTCCATGATTGTTTTGGTAGACTTCAATTTACCGTGCGTATCATGGAACTCTATTGATGATTACACCATTCCGATTAGTACTCGCTTATGTTTTAACGAGTTCTTAGATGAAATGTCGGAGTTGGGTCTTAACAAGTTAATTTAATTTTAAATGAGTTTGGTATGATCTTAGATCTAGTTTATGTTGATAACACTTCAATGTTCTCCGTTGTCCGATGTAATCCTTTGGTTCGACCAGAGGACCCGTATCATCCTGCTTTGGAAGACACAAGACCTTTGTTTTCGGTTCAACTTTGCGAAAGCTAATTTTAAGAAGATTAATAACGAACTTTCTAAAGTAACTTGGCCAGACTACGGTGGCAATATTGAATTTAGTGCTTCCCACTTTAATGAAACTATTTTAAACTTATTCGAAAAATATTTTTCGAAGTGTGTTGTTACTCAAAAAATAAGTTCTAATTTATAGTTTTCGAAAGAATTATGTAAATAAAAAAATAGAAAATCTCGTGCTTTTAAACTTTTTAAAAAAACTGGTTTAGTTGCTGACTATTCAAAATATTCTAAATTGCGTCGACAATTTGCTGAACTTAACAAAATATGTTATAATATTTATATAAATAAAGAAAAAATAATATTATACGTAATCCAAAATTGTTCTATGGTTTCGTCAACTCCAAACGCAGGATTTCTAATTTTCCGTCCGCTATGAAATATAAGCCTAGTATATCTAGTGACAATCACACCATTTCTAATATGTTCGTTGAATTCTTTAAGTCCAATTACTCTCCAAAATCTCCAAAAAATGTTCCGCATCAGCACAAGTTATGTCCGATTTCTGTCATTAATGGTTCTACCATTTCCGAAGCAGACGTCTTATATCAGTTAAATATGTTAGAACAATCATACAATTTTGGCCCAGATATGACTCCCTCATGCTTTCTTAAGAAATGTGCCAAATATATATATCAATCCCTAACAAAACTATTTAATTCTTATTTCCGTTCATATGGAAACAGTTATTCATAATTCCTTTGCATAAGAGTGGATTTAGGTCATCTATTGAAAACTATAGGGGAATAGCAAAGTTGTCGGCAATACCTAAACTTCGGAATCTCTCCACTAATTTCTTGTTCTCAGCACGGTTTTCGTAAAGGAAATCTACAATAACTAATTTGCTTGAATTTGTATCACATGTATCAACGGGCTTTAGGGAGAATAAGAATACTACTTATATGCTCATATTTTAGTAATGCTTAGTATCCCATTCAATTCTTTCGAATAAACTTGATCTTCTTGGTTTTCAACCAATATTTATAAAATGGGTTGCTTCTTACATTAGTAATAGAATTCAACAAGTCATATTTAACGATCATTTTTCTGACATAATCAATGTTCCTTCAGGCGTTCCACAAGGTAGCCATCTTGGTCCAATTCTGTTCTTGTTATTTATTAATGACATATCATCTGTTGTTAAGTCTTCAAAAGTTTTATTATATGCTGACGATGTAAAACTTTTTAAAACGTGTACTTCAAACAGCGAAAGATGTCAGTTGCAAACAGACTAAAACAACCTAGTTTCTTGGTGTGATAGAAATGACATGCCATTGAATCTTAAAAAATGTAAAACGAAGTGCTTTTCACGTAGATCTGTAGACCCTACTTCATACGCAATACAAAACATTAGGTTGGAACAAGTAAGCAGTTTTGTTGATTTGGGAGTAACTATGGACCCCAAACTCAATTTTAATCTTCACGCATCTTCCACGGTTTTTAAAGCTAAAGGCGCTCTTAATTTTGTTAAACGTTGGTCTAAAGAATTTAGAGATCCGCTTACCAAAAATATTCTTTTTACATCTTTGATGAGGCCTATATTAGAGTATGCTTCTGTGGTTTGGAACCCTAGTTACTAAGTCCATTCAGATTAGTTAGAGTCCGTTCAAAAACAATTTTTACTTTTTGCCTTAAATCATTTGCATTGGGATTCCAGTTTAAATCTACCCCCTTACACTAACCGCTTAAAACTTATAAATCTCCCGCCACTCGCTAGTCGTAGGGAGATTTCTTGTAAAACCCATGAATGGGTCAGTCTGTATTTATCTGATATTAATTTTAACGTTCCTGCTTGCTCTACCAGGCAGTTTAGACTCTTACTTTTAAAATTTTCTTGAACAAATTTTGAGTTGAACGAACCATTCCGCCGTATATGTCATGATTTCAATTCTCATTCCAGCACATTTGATCTAACAGACTCACTCTTTACCATTAAAAAAATTATTTTATCTACTCTCAACAAGTAACGTTTAAAAATTATAAACTTTAATTTAATTCTTAATTTTGGCTGTTGAAATTATTGTTTCTGTAGCTGAGCAGCTTAAGATCGCAACGCTTAAAACTCTCTTGCCTTTTATGACTCGGCTAATTCCGCTCGTTCGCGGATTGCGCCCCTCGCGTCGGTTGGTCGGGAGGAGGGTAATCGTTGGGTATTATTATTGTAACGATTTGATCTCGTATGCAGAAATCGCTTTGAGTGCCGCTTGATATGCATGATGATGCAGATATACGCTTATTTTGATACTGGTGTTGGAGCTTTAACTCTACACACCGTTTTATAGCAAAGACCTCACTCTCGAGGTCGGAAAACTCTCGACTCGGAAAATTACCCATAGGTATGGAAAGTTTTTTGCGCGGTCCTGCGACTCCTCCGACGTTTGCAAGCCATCGCACAGTGGTCGGTCTTGTATGGAATCAGCGGCCAAAAATACTTCCACTGCCTATATAAAAATGAAAATTTTGCCAAAGCTTTTTAAAATGTCCCTGTCCCGTTTCCCCCAAATTTTAATTAACTATTTTAAATTAAAAAAGTTGATTAACGAAAAAAGGAATTTTTTTATATTATTTAATTAAATCAAAAACTGGGCCCGAATCGCGGCACACGTTAACGAGCGAAATTTATGAAATTTTTTTGTTTTCGGATCGTTGTACTTGCTATGGAATACGCACTTTCGAAATTTGAAATTTCCTCATTCGATAACGTGTTCTCGTTTGTACGAAAGAATCGAAAACTGACTCGTTAGCTATTTGAGAAACGTTATAGTACAAATTAAAAAAAAAAGTTTTGAATATATCAGTTAAAAATAATCGGAGGGAAAATGTAAGTTATTTTTCTCTTATTGAGTTTATTTAACATGTATTTTAATTATAATTAATGATTTAAGAACAAATGTAAACAAAATAAATATTCGTCAATAAAATTGATGATGAATTTTTTTCTGCAGCATCAGATTGTGGGCAAGGCAATGTTGCATCAAATAAGCTATGGGATATATTAATTAAATAAATAAAATAATAGATGATTAAAATAATAATAATATACAAAAATAGGTATTTGCTGATCACAATATAAAAAAGAAAACTTCATTCAACAAAGCCTCGAAAGAAAGGACTGGTGGTGGTCCGTACGAGAAACTGTAGCAGAAAGCAATTCCTTCAAGCTACGAGGATAGATGTTGCAGTAGAAGTAAAAATCTTGAGAAACCAATTGCTTAAAAGAAGAGATCGCTCCAAAAAAAAAAGAAGATGTACATAAAGCAGATATGCAAAAAAAAAGTTCAGAAATAAACACCAATATATACGATATGTTAATTCCAAGTTCCTGTTTTTGTTGAAAATATGTTTATTAAAACAAAATATGAATTAAAATGTTGTTGGAACGTTTAATTTAATTATTATCTAAATACAACATAATATGATCTCTAATTTTATGAAAAATTTAGTTAATTTAGTCTCATTTCCCGTATCTATTTCTATATTATTGTTTTCATTTACAAAATATTTGCAATATGTATGTTGAATTTTTAAACTGTTGCAGATGTTATGCAACGCTGCACATACATTGCCGAACTTTGCCGCCTTTTTAGGACTATACCGACTTTTTTTATCATTACTGAAAATTTTCCACCAGCCCACCGGTTGATTGAAGCATTGACGGTACTGCGGTTGATAAATGCTCGTTACAATTTATTTCCGATAGGATGAAAGTAAATGCGTCTTTGGTCAGTCTAAACCACTTCCTGAATCTGTAAATGATTTAAAATAATATGATCTATACTAAATTAAACCGTATAATTAATTTTTAAATTTTCTTACGCTGCTTCAGGTAAAGCCAGGGGATTACTTTTATCACGAATCCTGAATCGTATGGCCGTTTGGTGATGTTTTTCATGTGAATCAGATGAACTTGTATAAAAAACACGTTAGGGTTCATTTTATTGAATGCAAAAACTATATTTACGAGTATATAAGTTAACACATGACTTCCACTCTAAACATCACATCACTACGCTAAATCCATTCGCAGGGAACATGCGACATCAACAGTTTTGGATGATTCCCATCAACCTTGAAGTCATTATGCTCCCACGCCAGTTGGCAGCGCTCGCAATCAGATGCTAGCTGCCAATAGACTAAACAAACAAAGTTGGCAATAAAAGGAACCACAACGTATGAACAGCTGCGGTTCCAGTTTCCTACATGTTTTGTAATTCATAGAATTAAGTACATAGAATAAGGTATATGAACTAACACATATGTAGCTGTTAGTTCAATTTTGGGCAACAAAATTATACTCGTATTCTCAATAAAGCTAGTAAGTCTTTAGCAGCTAAGCAATCAAGTTTGATTTTATTCAAAGTATACTTTAATAAGTTTTCAACCAACAACAACCCACTTGGAACTGTTTGAGCTTGTTCACCAAGTCGAGCGAATAGCAAGTACAAACGCAACTGGCACTTATTCAACTTATATAAACGTATAATAAATTTGAATATTTACGTTCAATTCGAATTAAAATACTTGTTTTGTTTCGCATTTCAATGTATTCGAAAATGTCATTTAGAGCTACACCAGGGAAGTTATTTCATAAAATTTCTATTCGTTTCGTATCGAGTGCGACGATCCGCACACTCGATACGTTACGAAATTTCAATCGATACGATTACTTGCTCGCTTTCAACTGCCGCGATTCGTGCCCTGATTTTAATAAAATTCATTTACTTTTGAATAAATAGTTTTCTTTGACTGACTATGAGGGGATCTAAGTTAAAAAAGTAGTCGGTTCTTGCTACCTGATTTGTAGCGACCCATTAGTTCTTTCGATACATCTTAACGTCTTTATTGCCTGACTCAGCTAATTCTTCTGAGAGCTGTCCAATTGTCTTCCAAATCATTATTTTAAATTTTCTGCTTATATACGCTCTGCCCGGAATTGCCATCTAAGCAACATATTTCTATTGATATTAGATAATTACAGGACACATTCCGTTTATTTATTATATTTGTGACGCAATGTGGTCCAATAATTTTTTTATCTCAGCTTCAACATCAGATTATGAGACCTTTATTTGCTCTGATAACTGTTTTTCGTGTTAATGTTATCACAGCAGGTTAAAAAGTTAATATTAAATTTTTTGTTAACGAAGCTTCTAATAAGTAGATACGGATGGCTTATTAAATTTGCTTCGGTGGTAAGTACTATTACTTCACACATTTTCTAAACACCACAATTCAAAGTTCAAAGTGAAATCAAAAGCATAGACTTAGAAATCTTAAACTAATGTAAACAAACTTGACTCATTTAAGGGCGACACAGGGATCACAACTTTTTTTATTACTTTATTCGATGTATGAAGAGAAGCATATTACTCAGAAGGGCACTTATGAAACCATAGTTTTAAAACAATAAAACAACTTATTATTATAAAAAAAATCACTTTGTTATATAGTATATAACTTTCGATTTATGGCGACTACACACGATTTTATATTGCAATTTAATTTATTATAAGAGATAATTTTTTCACCCCACTGTCTGCGTGTTTCTGTTGTCTCTTGCTTTTCGTAGCGCGCACGAATGGGATAGAGCAAAAATGTATTTACCGTAAGTTTTATTGGTTTTTTTAGGAAATAGCTTTGATACAAAGAGTAATAAATTTCAATTTTTTTTTTTGGCTCATGAAATCGAGCAGTGTGCGTCGGTGTACCACTTGATTGTACTGTCCCTAAGCAGTAGCTCGAGAGCAGAATCGTTTTATTTGGCCTACTGTTGAGGGTAATCTTAAGCTTTCTGGTGAAGTTAACCTTTTTGGTAATGATATCCCTTAAGAGAAGAGCCAGTGGTATTACGTAACTTACCTCATTCGTACGTTGGGAAGAGATTATCTTACCTCTGCCAAACTCTTCTGCTGTAATTTGGAGCTGAGTGTGTTTAGCGAGCCACCGCTCCGTAAGGGATAATTAGTCGCATGATCATTCTGTAAAACCGTCTGACAAACCTTGGCTTGCAACCCCAGGATTTAACAGCAAGCCGATTGCACACCATCAGTGCCTTCATTGCTTTGGCCATGGTTAGATCAACATGCTGCTTCCACCGCAGAGTGGAATTCAACGTGAGATTAAGATTTTTGACCTTATTAGTCATTTTTATCTCTCTGCTATCGAGTGTTAGGTTCCTGAGGCTAGGCAGAGCCTCGTAAACGGGACAATAGTCGCTTTCAAGGGTTTGATGTTTAGTCCAATACCCCTGCACTATTCCTTGCTAACGCCTAGTCTCTTTTGTACGATATCGCAGAGAGTGTCCTCAAGTTTTCCTCTGGCTATGACAACAATGTCGTTCGCATATCCTTGACAGCGGACTCCATTGTTAGTTAGAAATACAAGTAATTCGTCTACGACTAGTCCCAACAGCAGGGGGATAACACTCTTTGTAGTGGCATCTCCTACTGTGGCTTCAGCTATTCTGGTGTGCAGTATGGCCTCTATCCACCTATGCACTTATGCCGGCACATCTTTTTCTCCGGTGCCCTTTCTTCGCTCGTGTGAGACGTGTTGTCAAAGGCACCTTCGATACACTGGAAGGCACATAACATTACCTCCTCATTTTCCGGCGAACTCTGTATCTCGGAGGTTAGCTGGTACAGAGCAATATTGTTCCATCTGCCTGCTCTGTAAGCATGCCATACTCTTTAGTAAGAGCTGTCCTTCATGGTTCAGGGATGTACGCCAACGCCAGGCTATCTATCATCAACTGAACAAGATAGAGCAGTAGAAGCTGCTCTCCCTGTTGCAGAAGTGCTAGAAAGATACCGCCCGTCCCCGGGGACTTGAATTAAGATAACAAAGCTGTATCCCACCTGACTGAGTCTGCAGTATCAAGTTTTCTTGCGACTACCCAATCTAGGCGAGATGGTTTTCACAGAAGTTCCTAAAATTTTCCTGCTTTGCAGACCTAATTTCCTTCTTTAAAATATTACGTACCCTTGATCTGTCTCTTGTCTCTTGTATTTGTTTTGTCGTTGTTAATCCTGTTCTTACAACCCTTGGCCCAACGAAGTGATCGGTCGGGCTTACGCAAATACAAGGAGCATTCCAAAGTAAACAGAACTAAAAAAAAAATAGAACAAGTGATTTTTTCGGCAAAATCTATTTATTTTATTCAAAATAGTCTCTTTCTGCTTCAATACAGTTTTCTGCATGGTCCAAAAGCATGCCGAAAGAGTGTTTCAGCTCATTGGCCGGTATGGCCGTCAGTATGTCGGTGCAAGCCTTTTGAATGGCCTCTAAGTCTGCATAACGCTTTCTTTTCATGGGCAAATGCATTTTTCCGAAAAGGAAGAAGTTGCATATCAGGTGAATTCGGGGAGTGGTTAATGGTTCAAATGTGATTTTTGGTCAAATAATCGGTCACGAATCGAATCTGCGTCGAATCGAATGTTGGATTCTGAGCAATTTTTGGTCGTCAGTCAATTTGTGCGGAACAAACCGTGCACATACTTTTCGTAAGCCCAAATGTTCGGCCAAAATGCGATAAGTTGATGTTTTGGAGTTGTTCAATTTCATTTCCATGAATTTCAATGATGATTTCGGCTGATTTTTGATGAATTCACGCACAGTTTCCATGGAATTTCCTGTGATCACGGATTTTGATTGGCCCACAACTTGATCGTCATTTATGTCCTCACGACCACTTTGACGTTGAAACGTTGAAACCCCTCGTGCACTCTTCTACCGGATAGGGAATCATCGCCATAAACTCGTTTCATCAATTGAAACGTTTCGGTAAAAGTTTTACCAATTTTAGAACAAAACTTAATGTTGGCTCTTTGTTCGAAGCTCATTTTCGCACCGATAACACGAACATATTAACACTTAAATCCCAATAACTTCACTTCCAATCGATGAAATGTCATGAGTGGATCACTGATTGAAAAAGCGCACCAGGTATAGGGGAACAAAGGTCAAAGGTCCGGGAAGGTGATGGGAAGGCTCCCTTAAAATATTTTTTGAAGTTATTATCTCGAAGGAAAATATCCAAGGTTATTATTGGCAAGAATTTCAGGCTTTTGGATTGTTTAACTGATAAGTTGCAATCATATATGTATAATTTTAATATTAATGTTAAATAAATTATATTGTTTTATGCCAATATTCATGGAGGATGGGAGATAGCTATATACAATATATAAAAAGCGATTATGACGAAACGAGATGAAATTCCAGCGATAGTCACTCCATCCGTCTGAACAAGCGATAAGTTGAATAAGACTAAAGATGTACTTGTACTAACTATAAGAAAATTTTGTAGATGAACAGAAACGGCTCATTGCCATGATCAAAAATTGGCTATAATCGAAAATAATGAATTAAGATAAAAAAATGTTAATTGGTACAAAGTTCATGAGGGACATCTACAGTTTAAATCTTTTTAAAAATTTTAGTGTATAAATTTCACAAATCACTAAAGCGTTATCAACTGAACATGCTGAACACAAAGCCTTTCAGCTCCTAATTATACACTCTAGAGATGACCACACGCACCCTCCATATATCGGTTATATTAATATTGGTAAAAGTGAACATAATTCCTTAGTCAAGATGGAATTTAAGGTCTTCATTGGAATTGGTGAAAAATTGAGACAGTGATCGTAGCACTGCTGCGCACTATTAACCGAAAATAAAGTACAATCTTTGAGATATATTAATAACAAATTCTGTGAAATTTGGCAATAAAGATAATAACAAATGTCACTCCAAATATAACCGTTATGTTGAAAACCACTAAAAGTCCGTTAACTAACTGAATAAATACACCACAAGCATTAAATTTCACAACCATGATGGTGAGGATGGTAGCACCGCCCACTTTTAGGTGAAATCCTGCATCTCAGGAACTCAGGTATCCGCATCAAAGCGAAGTTCTTTAACATATTGCTAATTTGCGCACACGCCCCTACAGAAGAGAAAGACGATGTGACCAAATATGTCTTCTATGAGTGCTTGGAGCGCACCTACATATGAGATTTGCCCCGCCACCATATCAAAATAGTGCTTGATGACTTTAAGGCCAGGGTGGGAAAGGAAGGTATCATTGACGCAACAGCCAGTAAATTCAGCCTCCGCGATGACACATCTCCAAATGGGTTGAGGCTGATCGACTTCGCCGGGGCCCGAAATATGATTATCTGTAGGGCACGATTCCGATTACTTTGGCGGAGTGGTAAAAAAACCGGATTTCCGTATAAATGGGGTATGTACGGATAAGGGAGCTTCTCCAGAGGAGGAATATCCAAAAATAACATAAAAATAACTAATATTTTTTGAAATATTCACGTTTAAAAATTCAAAAATTTGCACTAGGAACATATGTTATTTCTCCATATTTCACTCATTTTTTCACGTTTTTTACTATGTATATTCAAGTATACACTCTAAGCATTAAAATAAGCTCACATTTCACATTTATTTTGCAATTTTTCAACTAAATTTAGTATTTTAAAAATCACTTGTCAAATTAATGGCTGAAAAGTTTAGAGCGCTTATATTTACAAAGAAAACCAGCATTGCCACACCTTAAAAACCGAAAGTGAAGGAGCGTTTTCTTTGTTTGTACTTTCGAGTGATTCTTTTTTCTTTATTAACTATAAAAAATTGAATATGTGAACACTTTTGCATATACATATTATACATACATATATGAATATATGAATAATATGTGATTTATATTTAATAAACACAGATAAGTAAAATTTTGTGATAATATTATAATAGTACGAGCGAATACCCGGGGTGACTGAAGAACTTTCGCGTAGCACTTCTTTCTGCGTTGGCGGCCTTCGGCCGCGCTTTAAAAAAATAACCCTGGTCGAACGAGTACCCGGGGTGACTGAAGTACTTTCGCATAGTACTCCTTTCTGCGTTGGCGGCCTTCGGTCGCGCTCTAAAAAAAATAACCCTGGCCGATCGAATACCCGGGGTGACTGAAGTACTTTCGCATAGTACTCCTTTCTGCGTTGGCGGCCTTCGGCCGTGCTCTAAAAAAATAACCCTGGCCGAGCGAATACCCGGGGTGACTGAAGTACTTTCGCGTAGTACTTCTTTCTGTGTTGAAAATAAAAAAAATATATTGACTTTTTGTTATAAAGTGGTTATAATTTATGGTTATCATATATTATATCTCAAAATTTAAGTTTTCGTTATAAAATGGTTATTCGTTATAAAATCGTTTCGTTATAAATTGCTTATTATATCTGTCAGCGATTTCTATTTATTTTTGATGATGCATTGGTTTGTATTTTAGGTGACAATATATGTATATATTATTATATTTAAAATATGAGTTTGAGTGCATAATAACCAAAATATGTTTATAACTGTTGAAATTCCTCTTTTTCGCAAAAATTCCTTTTTTCATGCATATGGATATTTTCTTTTTTAAATTTATTAAGCAAATAAGTAATATTATATACATGTATTAGTAATATTATATAATAGTATTATATATACATATGTAGAAGTAATATTATATAATAATATTACGTAATAAAGTGTAAAGTATACAGTACAGTACGAAAACTCAAATTTTGTTTCAATATGAGTGCATGATAACCGAAAAATATAACCACTTCATACCCAAAACTCATATTTTAAATATAATAATATATATATCGTCGCCTAAAATACAAAGCAATGTATCATCAAAAATAAAAAGAAATCGCTGACAGATATAATAACCAAAATTTACCATTTTAGAACGAAAACTCAAATTTTGTTTCAATATGACTGCATAATAACCACTTTATATCCAATATTGAAATAAAATTTAAGTTTTCGATATAAAATGGATAAATTTTGGTTATTATATCTGTCAGCGATTTCCATTTATTTTTGATGATACATTGGTTTGTTTGTTTTTTAATCAGGAGGACTTCCTCTTTCCAACGGTACCTTCAAATCGCGGCGCCAAAGAAATCGGAATTGTGCCATCTGTAGTACAAGATTTCAGCACAAGAAAATACACCAAGTTACCTCGCTATCTCCGGTTCGAAAATCCACCAACCAGATTGATCATGTTGTGATAGACGGAAGACACGTCTCCAGTGTTCTAGACGTGCGTACGCTCCGAGGTCCTAACATCGACTCGGACCGCTATCTTATTGCAGCCAAGACTCGCACCCGCCTCTGTGCAGCAAAAAACGCTAGGTTCGACGTCGAAAAGCTGCAATCACAACATACAACCGAACAATTTTCCACTCGATTCGCACTTTTGGTCTCTGAGAGCACTCGTCAACAACTCGGTATAAGGGAACTGTGGGACGGCATTTCAAACTCCTTACGTACAGCTGCAACCGAAACCATTGGTTTTCGGAAAATGCAAAAGAGCCGCTGGTACGAAGAGGAGTGCCGCGTCGCAGCGGGTAGAAAACAGACCGTCTGCCTCGCAACGTTACGATCGACCACAATACGAGTGGTACGAGTGGATAGATACCGAGAGTTGAAGAGGCGCATTTGCAGAAAGAGGCCGAAATGTGTGAGTATGAAGAGCTTATCAAGCTCGCCGACAGGGGTAATGCTCGAAAATTGTGCGAAAAACTAAACAGAAGGTTTCAAGAGCGGAGCATACTCGTGTAGAACCTAAGGAGGTGACCTAGTAACCGATGCCTAGAGCATACTAAAATTATGGAGGGATCACTTCTCCAGCCTGCTGAATGGAAGTAAACTATGAAGAAGTTCGAAAAGCGATTACCCGTCTGAAGAACAACAAAGCGGCGGGGGCCGATGGATTGCTGGCCGAGCTATTCAAACACGAATCGGATCGGATTGGTCGGATGAAAGCATGCCCAGGAATTTAAGTATACTCTGACCAATCCACAAATAAAGGAGACCCCACAATCTGCGTCAACTACCGTGGGATAAGCCTCGTCAACATCGCGTATAAGGTTCTGTCGAGGGTATTGTGTGGAAGATAAAAGCCCACCGTCAACAAACTGATTGGACCTTATCAGAGTGACCTTAGACCTGGCAAATCAACAACTGAGCAGATATTCACCATACCAAACGAGGTTTTACACAAGGCGACTCTCTTTCGTGTGATTTCGTCAACCTTCTTCTGGAGAAAATAATTCGAGCTGCAGAATTAAACCGAGATGGTATAATCTTCTATAAGAGCGTGCAGCTGTTGGCGTATGCTGATAATATTGACAGCAAATGGGTCTGGTGGTGAACGGGCAAGACGAAATATCTCTTGTCATCAAACAACATCATCTGTAAGGTATATAAAAAAATTTGGACAGAATACTTTCCTGATAATAATATGTCTGTATCTTGAAATGATTTCAAAAGTATGTGCAATCAGCCCTGACGTCCGGACCAGCTTTCTAAAAATTATGTGGCTTAGCGCTTAATATGAATGGAAATAGAACATCATATCGTTAATATAATGAATTGCGATCCTCTGACGTTTTGCACCTCATCTCATTTTATATATGTATATAATATATATTTATTTTTTCAATATTATTTTATTTATTTAATCAGCTTTTTTTAAGCCTAACAATAACGTTGCTCTTTAATACGCAGGCATGTCTCTTCTTTTAAGGCGTGTTTGATCGCAGGAATGTACCAAAGCATTAGCCAAAGGGCTTGGGTGATCTCGGAGTTTGGATATACATATATTTAATTCTGCTATCTTCAACTTTTTGTTTACCATAGAAATACCAAGGTCTTTATGGATATTTTCGTTACGCATGTACCACGGTGAACACGAAATTGTTCTAAGCATTTTCGATTGAAACCTTTGTAATATTGTACATATATCAATACGAGTATTAGTTGCACAGGTCGTACCCCACAGTTGAATGCCATACATCCAAATCGGCTTTATGACCGCATTATATAAAAGCACTTTATTGTCTATGCTATGTTTCGAGTTTTTATTTAACCGCCATTTTAAATTTGCAGCTCTAATCTTTATACATGTTATTTTACTAGACCATTCTTCGACAGAACTTAAATGCTCCGCAAATATTCTTGATGCTAAAATGTGGCATTTATTGTATTACGGCTACCTATAGCTGGGTCATCCGCAAAAGTTGAAGTTAGTACATTAGCAGTTGGAAGATCTGCTGTATATATGATGTATAGAGTTGGGTCTAAAACGCTGCCCTGTGGTACACCAGCCCTTATCTGTCTTTCGTCCGATATGAAATCTCCTACTTTCACCATAAATTGTCTATTGTATAAATAAGACTCCAATGTTTTATACAATTCTAAAGGTAAGATTTTTTTAATCTTATATAAAAGACCTTCGTGCCACACCTTATCAAATGCCTGAGCTACATCTAGAAATATTGCTGAACAGTACTCCCTGTGCTCGAATGCTTTCCTTATTTCGTTAGTAATTCTATTTACTTGCTCTATTGTGCCATGTTTCGCACGAAATCTGAATTGATGCATTGGTATTGTATTATTTTCGTGGGGGAAAGGAGACATCTTTGATAGTAATACTTTTTCAAATACTTTAGAAAGGCAGGGTAGAAGACTGATTAGTCTGTATGAAGACGGCTGTGTTAAGTCTTTCCCCGGTTTATCTACCAAGATAATCTGCGACTTTTTCCACGAAATTGGATAGTATCCGAAACTAAGAATTGTATTGAAGAGCAAAGAGAGCACCTCTACAGCAATAATTGGTGACTAAATTAGCATTTTTGAGAAAATATTATCATGTCCCGGCGATTTTTTTGGATTAAGTTCTTTGATGATTCCAATAATTTCAGAAGGTGAAGTCTTAAAAGACTCGAGTTGGGTAAGATTGACAGCTTAAAGTTGTTCTTTGGTAAATTGGGTTGAAATACCTTTTCTAGTTGATTTGCAAAACTTTTTAACCCATCCTCCCGTCCTTGTCACAAGTTGTCACTGTCGTGACGTCACACATTTTCCAATTTTATGGATTTATCAAAGAATTAAAAAAGAAACAGGTTATTCTATCTATTCTTATATTTATTGAATAATCTTTAATAAAATCAACATTTAGTTAAATATTAAAGTACAGAGACCACGAATGACTAGTCAAGAAATAATAGATACTTAATTATGCTAATTAAAAATACAAAACTTAATCATCTTGTGTCCATGGATTTTTGACCCACTCCTTTATATCATTTATTACTGGTAAATCAGGCACTTCATTTTCGTTCTGAATTTGGATGTCAGGAATATCTTTCGTATCAACATCGTATTCTTCCATCCATAAAGCATCGTCATCATTCATTAAACAGAGAATCTCTCGGGCACGTCTAGCCGCAATTCTTTGAGGACGGATTTTCCCGATAGGTAACAGCTCTTGTTTTTTATGTGATTGTTTGTGTTGATTGGTGGCTTTATATGAAGAAAAATATAGGCCACATATGCTACACGATCTTTTAAATAAGTATGACTCGACACTAGGGCAATAACTATCATATGGAACTTCCTTCAGATGGGAACACATGTCACGAAACTTTTGACCCCCCCTGCGCCTTGTAACACATTGCCACTTCTGAATGATAGTATATGACCTACAATATAAGTGAGTTAGATAGAAATACCTGAAGGAATTTCTCCGGCTTTGATGAGAGTATAAAATGTTCAATTACCTTCGATCTTAGGTGTTCCTTATTCGCCATGTAAGTATACATTTACTAATTGTATATGTGGGCTTGTAAACAAATATACAAGTGTTAACAAATGCATATTTTCTGTTTTTGTTGTGGATACACTTACAACATTTAAAACTTTTATAAAGTCATATTGTGTTTCGATACATAATGTACTCGGTAACCACCACATGCATATAACATATTTTTATAGTATATAGCAATATCGGCTATATAATTAACAACATACATACATACATATGTAAGTATGTATAGTGTGTGTACACAAAATTTGAGCCTTTTCTCCTAATGAAGCAAGTTACGATTAATATAATGGACGTTGTTGGATGACCTGCATATTAAAAGTTTAGACTCTAAACTTTAGTGTTACGAAAAAACTGTGGTGTAGGCAAAATTAATATGGGAAACAAGGAAGGTAGGCCAGGTTCGTGTGGAGCAGAAAATGAAATACTCACGCAAACTGCAGGAATTTTGAGAAGGTGAAATAGTATAATATAGTATAATACGTATCAACAAATACACAACTTATGTGTTCGTATACTAGAAATTTTATAGCTTTGCTGTCTTACATAGAATTCTAGAAATTTTTTATGAGAATTGTAAATTTATAATTTGTTTTTATAACAGATACTCAATAAACAAATTTATACATGATTGAACTAGTTTTTTTAATTTTCTTTACATAAATTTTTTGTTTATAAAGCCCTATATCTATAGTGGTACTCAGCGAACTCATGTCGAGTATGAAACCCTAAAACTAAAAATGATTTTTAATTTAATATGTCAGAATACGCTATACATATGTATATACAGTCTGTCAAGTAAGAGCGTGGTCGTGTTAATTTATAAAAAAAATATTTCATGAAACTTTCATATTTATATATACATTGTACATATTACAAACAATGATGCAATTTGGTCAATAATATGTCCAGTCACCACTGGCGTCGGCAGTAAAGTCTTTTTGTAGATTTTTATCATTTTCTCGGCATTTAGGTTGGCAGTAAAGAGGTACAAAGTGCCGAATCCCTGCTTTGAGAAGCAGCCCCAAAGAGGCAACTTTATTCCATATGTTACGGTCCGCTGAACAAGCCTATTGGTGGAAGTTGACCAGGCTCGCGTAAGGACAAAACGTGCCCATATAGAACATTCATCAGTGGTCATAAAGAAGGGTTCGGATAGTTTCGTGGGATATATCTAAACATTTTGCCATTAATTTTGCTTGTCCTTGCCGCAGTGTTAAAGCAGGATTCCGCGAAAACGGATTCACTATTATTTTTTCATCTCTTTTGTTCACTTTTCCTATCGAACCACGTTCTGGTAAATCATCGACATTTTTAGCAACTATACTATATATCGCTGTATCCCCTTCTGTACAAATGCCTTCGACTTTCTCATGTATTTAGCAGCCGCTGAGTGCGACATTTTCGGACCTTTCGGGTGGATGCAAAGGAACACAGCTTCGTAGCGCGACGCGTACTTAGCACTCGTTGCGTTTAACGTGATTCTCTTTGAAAAAGATCAACGACAATTGAACGTTTGTTGACAATACATCAAGGACAAAGCTTCCCTATATTGGCTCACGAAGGAATTAGAGCGAAATCTTTCATTAATTGTCGGTAAAGTCGACCACGCTCTTACTTGACAGACTGTAATACTCGAATTGTCTAAAACTTAAGCGAAATCATTACCGCTACTTCCCTCTATTCATTGTAATGAAATTTTCAATATTACTAATCATTGTAATTTACATAGGGCTGTTGTGTAAATAAAATTTCAACGGATTCTCTTACTATAAATAAAGGTATGTGTAAACTTATGTATTTACTTTATATTTATTCCCCATACACTTATTTGTGGAGTCGTAGATTAAGAATATTTATTCGTTTCCTGTAATCGTGCAATCCATCAAGAACTATTGATACATAGTATGTGTAAATTTATATTTTTCTTATGTTTAATTTGACCTACCCTTAAAAAATTTTGTTAATTAGCTCAATGAGATTGCATGACTCAAATCTTTTTTGTGTGATATTATTAACTGTTTTTTAGATTCCCTTAGTAAGTAGTGTTATTAACTATAGGAGCAGCAAGGAGAAATAAATAAAAGTAAGCGATATTTCAGACAAAGACGCATATACATATGTTGTACAAATAGTAACTACAACTTTTCAAACAAGTCTCGACACTTCTCCATGAGTATCCAGGAAACAATTTCAATAAAGTATCGGTATAACTAGTATTTTCAATTACCTTAAAGGCAGCTATAAGCTATAAAAATGTAGTGAAGGACTAATTTCGGGTGTAGATAAGCATTTTATACCTTGCAACTAGCAAAGTTCAAAGACCGCGAAATCTTTCAGGTTCTATCAAAACTTTATATTAAGTATCGACCCAATTGTATATATTTTTGTTAGTACCACATACCATTAACATACTACATGCTAAAAAATGTTCCATGGGTTTCATAAAGTACCTTTATGCAATCGTCAATCTAATGGAATAAAGTCAGCCGTATGTTCAAAAATCTTCATAATAGTTATGTGGGGGTGAGGTCTAGTTTCTGCTCAATTTTATAAATTTTAGATAAAAATTTACACTGTTATGAGTAAAAGACATTCTCTAATTTTCATTGAGATAACTCCCAAATTGGCTGCGGTATTAAGTCAACCTGAAGTTTGAGAATCCTTGTTTTAGGTATATGGCAGCTAAAGAATGTATTGATCCGATGCTACCCATTTTTGACACACAGACACACTGCCAACAGGAAAAAATATGTTCTCCGCATTTCAATTATATATCTTACACACTGATCGATGTTTTTGGTCAAAAGTCAACTACATATTCTTTTTCTTCTTTTCTGGTGTAGAAATCACGTACGCGATTATGGCCGAGTTAACAACAGCGCGCCAGTCGATTCTTCTTTTCGCTACGTGGCGGCAATTGGAAATTCCAACCGAAGCCAGGTTCTTCTCCACCTGGTCATTCCATCGGAGCGGAGGTCTTCCTCTTCCTCTGCTTCCCCCGGTGGGTACTGCGTCGAATACTTTCAGATCTGGAGTAACGTCGACTCATCAGATGTCATCGTCCATGCCTCTGCACCATATAGCAGGACGGGAATTATGAGTGACTTATAGAGTTTGGTTGTTATTCGTGAAGAGAGGACTTTACTTCTCAATTGCTTACATTGTCCTAAGTAGCACCTGTTGTCAAGAGTTATTCTGCTTTGGATTTCCAGGTTGACATTGCTGGTGGTGTTTATACTGATTCCAAGTTATACGAAATTATCTACGACTTCAAAGTTATGACTGTCAACAGTGACGCGGAAGCCAAGTCGCGAGTGCGACGAGTGTTTGTTTGATGACAGGAGCTATTTCGTCTTGCCCTCGTTCACCACTGCACCCATTTGATTTGTCTTCTTATCCAGTCCAGAAAAAGCAGAGCTGACGGCGCAGATGTTGAGCCCATTAATATTAATATCGTCAGCATACGCCAGCAGCTGTACACTCTTATAAAGGATTGTACCGGCTCGATTATGTTCTGTAGCTCAAATTATTTTCTCCAGCAGCAAATTGTAGAAATTCAGATATCGCTGCATAAATGCAGCTCCTTTTCTCGCTGTCGAAAACAGCTTTGAAATCGACGAAGAGGTGGTGTGTGTCGATTCTCCTTTCACGGGTCTTTTCTCTAATTTGGCACATGGTGAATATCTGCTCAGTAGTTGATTTGATAGGCCTAAGCCACACTGATAAGGTCCAATCAGGGCTTTAATCTTTCACATAATACGTTCGATATATGTAATCTTATACGCGATGTTTAAGAGACATATCCCACAATAGTTGGAGCAGATTGTGTGGTCTCCCTTTTTGTGGATTGGGCAGAGCACACTTAAATTCCGATCGTTGGGCATGCTTTCGTCCAACCATATTTTACAAAGAAGCTGATGCATGCTCCTTATGAGTTCTTCGCCGGCGTGATTGAATAGCTCGGCCGGCAATCCATCGGCCTCCGCCGCTTTGTTGTTCTTCAGACGGGTAATTGCTTTTCGAACTTCTTCATGGTCGTGCAATGGAACGTCTGCTCAATCGTCATTGATTGGGGAAGCAAATGCAAAACTTTTACAAATTGTTATAAATCTGTTTTAAGGGACAGCAAAATTATACATACATACTACTGTGATCAAATTGAAATTTTTAATTTATACTGCGCGTGTTTTTTGAATCAATATATTTTTTCTTTAAGTTAGTAGTACTGTTAGTGACATCGATGCTAAATTTCACGTCAAAATATTCATTAGTATTTGAGATACGCGTGTCGTTTTTTGAAGCTCTAAAAGTGAATTCTATTGATAATTTTTCATGAGGGGTGTTTTTAACGTAGCGGGTCTCAAACCCAGCGCACAACCCTATGCAGGGGTGTAGCTCGCCTTCAAACGGATATTCTTAGGCTACCCAGAGGATACTTGGTCAAAAAGCAGAAGTCGTGAGCTGCTTGAGCCATATGTATCATATGTATATATCAGAAAACTTTCTTCATTTGCATGAACTTCTACACATGACTCCATCCTCCTGTAAACTGTAAACTGACGTTGAGGAAAACCAAAAGCTCCGTCTGGATCGGGAAGGACCTCACCGAGCCGTGTTCGATAATAAACGAGATTTCAGACAAGACGACTCCCTATCGTGCAACTTCTTCAATCTGTTGCTGAAGAAAATAATTCAACTTGCTGAACTTAATCGAGCAGGTACAATCTTTTATAAGAGTGTGCAGCTGCTGGCGTATGTCGATGATATTGATATCATTGGCTTTAACACGGGCGCCGTTAGTTTTGCTTTCTCCAGATTGGAGAAAGCAAATGGGTCTAGTGGTGAACGAGGGCAAGACGGAATATTTCTTGTCATCAAACAAACAGTCACCGCTTTCAAGTCTTGGCTCCTAAGTCACTGTTGACAGTTATACCTTCGAAGTCGTAGATAATTTCGTCAACCTTGGAACCAGTATTAACACCAACAACAATGTGAACCTGTAAATCCAACGCAGGATAACTCTTGCTAACAGGTGGTACTTTGGACTGAGTAGGCAATTGAGAAGCAAAAACCAAACTCTATAAGTCACTCATAATTCCCGTCCTGCTTTATGGTTCAGAGGCCTAGACGATGACAACAACTGATGAGTCGACGTTACGAGTTTTCGATAGAAAAGTTCTGCGAAAGATTTATGGTCCTTTGCGCGTTGACCAGGGCAAATATCGCATTCGATGGAACGATGAGCTGTATGAGATATACATATGACGACATTGACATAGTTCAATGAATTAAAAGACAGCGGCTTTGCTGGCTAGGTTATGTTGCCCGAGCGGACGAAAACACTCCAGCTGTGAAAGTATTCGACGCAGTACCCACCGGGGGAAGCAGAGGAAGAGGAAGACCTCCACTCCGTTGGAACGACCAAGCTACGTGGCGCCACGTAGCAAAAAGAAAAAACGACTGGCGCTCTTGTTAACTTGGCTATAATCGCGTAAGCGGTGTCTACGCCAGTAAAGAAGAAGAAAAATGAATTCTTCCATTTTTATTGAATTTATTGAACAAAGAAGTGCGATAATGCACCATCTCATACTGCATTGGTTATTTGTGATCATTTCGCCACATTTTCAACTAATAATATCGGATGAAGACTAATATAGACAAACGATAAAATATATTTTTCAAAAAAACAAACACACCTCATGCATGAAGCAAATATGTATCACGTACAACTTTATTATTGGACACGGGGACAAAAGAGATCGATTAAATTAAAGATATCCTGGCGGTACCCTTCTAACCTGGGTTGACACAGAGCATTGAAAGTTTTACATAAAAAATCATAAAACACTCAAACGTTTACGGAACGTGAGCGAACAAATTGGTGATGTGCCAGTAGAGTGGCATAACATCATCTCCACTGCATAACAGGTCGTTAATAAGCTACTTTTTGTCATTCCAGTTTTCCCCATTTCTCTTTTTATTTACCAATCGCCCTAAAACAACCAACATACGGAATACTTATGTATATGTATGTATAAATGTATGTATTTGCATCGGTTTGTAAGCTTGTACGATTGTACACATGTCTAACCGAGTTAATCAGGGTGCGAACTCACGATGTACGTAGACATCGATCTGATTATTATTCTTATATCCACAATGTATTACAGTTTACTTACCTACATATGTGCATATGTACGCTGTTCATTCCCTAAAGCGCTTTCACACATTGTAACGGGCGTGTCTGAAGTCCATCTAAAAAAAAAGTAAGAAAATGGGAGCTATGTCCGGTGTCATAAAATCTTCTACGTTTTATTAAGACGCCGCAATCATGTTGTCACAAATACGCTTCAACTGGATGCTGCATACGAATGTCCCAGCCCGTATACATACTTGAAGCGAGTACTTAAGGCACGAGCCATTCTTGTCCTCGCCTTTGATTTAATCACATGACATGACGTGTTTATGAATCAACGACGTTACGCCCCTGTGGGCATCGTCCATGCATGCCAACGCCCTGAGTGATGGTTGGAGTATCTGTAGGGCAGCGGTAATTCTTGTTTTTAGAAACTCATATTTTAACAGTTACAAAACGTCCATCACGCAATTATTTAAGTCATCACAAAATTTTAGGGTATACTCAATTTACTATGTAGACCGAAAGATATATGTATGTATGTATGTATATTGTAAGTTGAACATACCTATTATACATACATATGTATACCATATAATCAGTACTCACAGAAATAAAAAGTTTTTAAAACAACCTGAAATAATACGATACTTAGATCGTATAAATTGCTAGATACGATATTTGGTAAGTTGTTATATTATATATATGTAAGTATGGATATATATATATATATATGTATACTCAGCGAAAAAAAAACCCACGCAGTCGAAAATTTTCTAATATTCCTATTTTGAACTGTCACTGTTTGCTCAAATTTCACTATTTGTCTTATTTAGCTGTTTTGTCATGTGACTACATTATTTTACCATTATTTTTAAAACCGTTAGCGTCCGCACGTGTTTATTACAGAATTTGCGGCTTTTTCTTTTGGATCAGTTGTGAAAACAAGTTAAGTTGAACATGGTGGTGTCAACAAAAAAGAAAGCCGAAATCGTAGCTTTATATAAAATAAATTATCCAAAGGTCAAAAAGCTCGTGAAATAGGCATAAAAGATTGGAATGTGCGCATTATAATTAAAAATTATACGTATTTTAATTGAATAGCTCGAAAAAAGGGCAGTGGACGTCTGGAAACAGTAAAACCTCGTCAATAACGACAAATTAAACGGATGTGCACTAATGATCGCTTTCAACATGCTGGAACAATCAATGCAACATTTTACGAAACCACTGGGGTAAAAATAACTACAAGTTCTATACAAAGTGTGCTGAATAATCTTGGATTCCGAGCGCGACGTTCAGCCAAAAAGCCACTTCTCATTATATGAATGAAGAAATACCGACTAGAGTGGGCAAAATTACATAAAACTTGGACTACATCAGATTGGGGAAATGTTATTTTTTCCGATGAATCGAAATTTAATTTGTTGGAACCCGACGGAAATGCCACAGTCCGTCGTAGGAAAGGGGGGCGTTTTTTGGAAAACTGTGTTTGGCCCACCGTAAAGCATTCGCCTTATTTAATGGTGTGGGGAGCTGTAACCAAGTTTGGTGTTGGACCGATAATTATTCTAAAAAGATCTGTGAACGCCAAAATATAAATTGGAATTTTGAGATAAGGAGTTTTGCCAACTATTGAACAGATGTCCGAACACGCCCAAAAAGTTTATTTTCAGGATATTTCAGCCCCTTGTCATAGAGCCAAAGCGGTAACCACAGCACAAAAATATTGAAATAGATTTTTCACTAATTTATTACAAACACTTACAGGTTTCAAAACAAAAAGATTTTTATGGAATAGGATCTCTCACGTGGCCAGGAAACGGTTCAGATCTCAATCCAAATGAGAACTGCTAGCATTATTTGGGCAAAATGGTGGACAAAATGATAAGAGAAAAGCCTCCAAAAAGTCTAAGAGAAATAGTAAACATTGTTGAAGCTGTGCGGAATGAATAAATTAATTAAAATTATCTTCAACGCTTTTTTGAATCCATGCCTAAACAAATAGCCGAGGTTATTAGGAGGAGGGGGTGTTCTACAAAATACTAAGAATTTTTTTATACAAAATATGTTATTTTGATTCGTTATGTATTCTAATGCAAAATAAAAATCATATAAAACATAAAATATGTAAATAACTTGTTTAAAAATTACATTATTGTTCATAACAAAATTTACTTCTGTGGTTTGTTATGTGTGTGTTTTTATATTTTTATCTATAACAAGTGTTAAGCTATAAGTTTTTTTATATAAAAATGCTTGAAACATAAACTAAATAAGAGTGGTTGACCCTCAAAGAAAAATGTTTATCTTAGAATAATATGAATCCAAGTTTTGCGCTATATAAAAGCACTCTCTAGAGTGCGTGGGTTTTTTTTTCGCTGAGTGTATATATGTGTATGTATATATATATACATATGTATACATTCACATGTATATATATACATACATATATATTAGGGCGTTGTGTTTTTTGGAACAATTAATTTTTTTCAATCTCGTCACGAAATTTCCTTGGAAATAACCTAAACAAAATTCCCCGAAAATTTTTGCCCTTAATATTAACATTAAGAACTGGACCATTGAAAATAGTCTACACTTGTGATTTTTTATCTTTAAATTCCTACAGCTTAGAGGTATTTTATGACATCGCTTTGACTTTAAACGCATATTTCTCAGAATCGTTCACTTTACAAAAGTGCCCAGTGCAATAAAATCGTAACTCACGCCGGCGAGGTAGTACGGGGCTCTACACCCGATTTTTCCACGAATTTCGCTTTTTTTTTGTATATAGCTCGTAAATGACAAGAGCTATAAAAAAAAGAATTTGCATGATAAATTTGTAGGAAATTTTATTTGCTATAAAAAAGGCTCAAGGTCAATTTTCATAGATTTTTTTAATACATACCATCTATAAAAATTCTATAAAGCCTTACTTAACTTAAGAGGTCAAATTTCGAAACGTAGATTTAGAGGTAGTAGTAAATTTTACACCATTTTGATTGTTAAAATTTATTAGAGATTTTTTTGTTATAATACTTACAAATTTCATCAAACTGATTTAAATTAATTCTTATTACAGTATTTGGAAAGAAAATTTTAAACTCTTTGTATTTTTTTGAAAAATGTGTCGTTTATTTTAGAAGCCTTTTTTATGATTATGAGAAAATCAAAACACAAGATGTAAAATTTACTACCACGTCATTAGTTAAAGGTTAAAAAGCGGAACATCATGAGAAGTATTTATGATAGCGATTTTGACATCGGACCTTTTTATAGAAAATAAAATAAAAAAAAATTAATAGTTCAACAAAAAAAAAACTCCCTAATATATATATATATATTTGTAATATATCTTTCAATGTATTTTCCCCTTGTATTTCTTCATTTTTAAGTTAAAACGATTTTTTTTATTTTTATTGTACTGTTTGCAACTCTTAAAACTTCATATTTTGTATGAAAATCATTATTTTTGTTTCTCAATTTGATAAATTCAATGATTCACAGGTATACACTGATTCCATCATTCTTGTTGATATTTTAGTATCAAGTATACCTAGTAATATCAAATTTCCAGTTTTACATACATACATAGTTCAATATTGTTTCTGGTAAACTTGACGGAATCTATGACTTCATATAAAAAATGTAAACCAATTATAACAATTTACTATACTGAAGAACTAGATTCAAGGAAAATAAATTATTCAAACCGTCTATTTATTACAAATGCCATCAGAAGAAACAAAAAATATCATTTAAATATTTAAAATGTTTGATTACTCTATAAACATGTGAAAAATCTATTAAGATACTAAGTCTATCTACGGTCTTTGGCAAATTATAAAAATAATAGAGCTATTCAGAATCTGGTGCAAATGGTTTGCATCTTTGCAATTACAAATTAGCGAACATATGTCTGCTTTTACACTTACAAAATGTACAGCGATGTACCTGCTACACCCTTGCAAATAAGCAACATTAAAATGCCATTGTTTATTTACAACACTGAAATGGAGAAATATTTGTAAATTTTGTAAATTAAAAATCAAGAAATTTGAAATTTGTGCTATGTGCTATGTGCCGCATAAAAATATTTCTTACCTTCAATTTCTTCAGCAGCTTCATCAAATAAAGCGTCAGTTAATTTTTCCCTAAAACTATTTTTCGTCTAATTTTCCAATTTATGCGAAAATTGCACAGAAACTACAAAAAAGACGTTCATTGTTGATGGTAAATATTTGCAATTGCATAATGCATCAGATGCACAAGATTCTGAATTGCCCTAATGAAATTAGCGTTCTTATAAACTGGAACAGTAATTGTCTAAACAGAAAATAAAAATAGACTATTATTAAACCTATTAAATGTATTGAAGTTTTATATGTCTGTGTATATACATACATACATATAAGAATACTATAAGGAACAAATAATTATTTCGAGGGAAAAAACAAAATAAATATGGCGACAGAATATTGTTGACTAGTACAACGCGAAACAAACTATACAGACCTAAAGGGAAATTGATCAAAAAACACTGTTGATTTATATATTTTTATTTAATAATATTTATTTGTAATTTAAGTTCGTTACAACAAATTTTTTTTTTATAAAATGGTAAATAACTTTGGAAATTTTTTACCAAGTAGATAAAATTCTTGGTATTAAACGTGCTCTTTGAATTAAGTCAGAACACATTTAGTTTTCTTATGAAATAGTGTGTGAAAATATCATCAAAGTCAAAAAAAAAAAAGCAGAAAAGGATAACACAATTCAAGTTTGTAGTCTCTTAAACTTTGTTAAGACATACTTATGTACATATATATTGTATATACATACATATATATATCACTCGAGAGGTCTGAGTTTTCTTTTTCTTAAGCCGTTCTTAAATTAATTAATTAAATCGGTGGATAATTAACTAAGATATGGGCTAATAGTGCGCAAAAGTACGAAAAGTCGGAAAATGGGGTTGTTTCTCAAATTCCAAAATTGGATAGCACTATAATACCATCAAAATATTTACATTTATAAACGGAAACATTTAAATCATGATTCGTACATCATCAGTAATATTAGCCATTCGCTTGATTTTATTAAGAAATCTTCTGTTGTATATGCGACTTAAAATCAACCAAAGGGGCGAAATTTAATATTTATGTATGTATATTGGATATACAAATGATACGTTTCAACTTTAATTTATCTGAAATTCGGTAAAATAGCCAAAACCAAAATTAAACTTAATTTTGCTTAGACATATTAAATATTTTGTAATATGTACAATAGAAAGCCACCCGAAGTTTTGTGAAAAACTTACGTTAGATATGTATATGGGGTATTCCATACCAAATCGACCACTTTTGAACCCGACCCCTTTAGATTTTGCTGAAACTTATCCATCCTTTTCTACCCTTTGAAAAACATTTTTGAGAATTTTTTCAAAATTTTTTGTCCAACTTCAAAAAAGTTATGAATTTTGCTATTTTTTGCTAAAAAATGGCTTTTTTATATTGAAATAGCCATAACTTTTGTAGGAATTGACTTTTGAGGACCATTTTTTTTTTTATTTTTGTTTTTGAATGAACTTTTCGAAAAAATACTCGAAAAAAATTTAACACGATCAATTATATAAAATAATCGGTTTTTTTTAAGTTAAATCATAATTTTTTTTTTTGGAAGTTCGCCATTTTTTTTTTTCCTCAAAAAAAAAACTTAAATTAAAATGACTACTATCCCTGCTAATACCGGAGTGGGCCGATTTTTTTTATATATTTTTTATTTAAAACAAAAAATTTTTATTGGACAAAAAATTTTGAAAAAATTCTCAAAAATGTTTTTCAAAGGGTAGAAAAGGATGGATAAGTTTCAGCAAAATCTAAAGGGGTCGGGTTCAAAAGTGGTCGATTTGGTATGGAATACCCCATATGTATGTATGTGTTTGAAATTATAATCAAACTGTTTGATTTGTAAGATCAAACTTTTTAAACTCAACAAAGATTTTTCATTCCTTACCTCTGGTGGGGGGGAAATGAAAGGACCTTCATCGAGTGAGAATTTATTCATTCTGATTTTACTATTAAATTTGTAAACCTTATATACTATTTTAGAAGTCTAACTTATCTAATTAAATATATATATTTACAGCACACCACATGAGGTTGTTTTCAACTATACAATACAATACATGTATGTGTGTGTGTGCTGTCATACAAGTATAATTTATAGCGGGATTCTGAAACCAGTCTCTAGTCTCTATTTGGGTCATTTTGAGGCAAAATCTCAAATTGTGACTAGTTACTATTCACTAAACAGTCTCTAGCGTTAGTCTCAAAGTATTGAGACCTGGTAGTTAGCAGGTCACAAAACTAAAAAGAGCTCTTGTCTGCCATTTTGAATATACTGAATAGAGATCATCATAGATATCAATCGATTGTCGTTTCTTTATATTTTGTAAGCAACTTAAACACGAAAAGATGAAAAATAAATCAACTTTACATAAATGCCGTAAATATTATGAAACAAAGTCAACATATATTTTTATTTTTATTGATAATTTAATATTTGTTATCGACATATTTATTTTCATCCAAGTGTAAAAACATCTCTGAATAATGAAATGTAATAGATTTTGTGACTGTCACTTACATAATAGCAATATCGTCTCAAGTCTCAAAAATTGTCTCTAACTTAAAATCTCAAATTTAGAGACTTGAGACTGTCTCACGTTACAGAATCGCACGGTTATATTGCTTGGTTTGGGTTGTTTTCAAGTGCAAATGTGCATTTGTAATCAATTGCCCAAACCTAAGTAAATATGTTTATAATGTATTTCTTGAGTGCATGCGTATCACTTATTAATGCATACGTGCCTCATATACATACTTATGTATGTTTGTATGTTGCATATCAATGCATATATTTTTATGTGTTTATTTACGTATGTTCAATATATTTGAACATAGATATCTATTAGTAGTGGACTGTATAATAGCTAGATTATTTCTTATCTTATTTAACATTGAAATATACATATAAAATATTTAAATATAATATGTTGTCCGTGCTTTGGCAGCAACGAACATGTTCAATTTTGAACAGTATGAAGGCTAGGGGAGTTACCTACTGAACATTATTATTATTGACATTATTATCAGAAAAAATGTCCTGAGATGTTTTCGGTAAAAAGTCAGTTCTAAGTACTGAGCACTATATTAGTTATCTGTTGGCTTAAAAGTTCCATTTCGTCCATTTTAAATGTGTAATATGTACCCTATTTTTACAAAGTTTTATTCTTGATTAATATCTTGTTTGGTACCAAATCAGTTTATAATTGGTCCAGTAGTTGCTGAGGTATGGAATTTCATCTCAAACTCTTTGATTATTTGTTGAGAAAATGTGTATACTTCGAATGTTTTTCTTTAACGAATTAATGAAGCGAAATAAAAGAAGCCGTACTATAAATAATTTCTAATTATGATATTGACAAATTTTATAAATATATCGTCACCTGAAATGCAAAATAACGTATAATCAAAAAATTCGGAATTGAGTGTCTTATTGATTACGCTTCACTACTTCAAATTACATACATAATATTAAATATGTTCAACAGTTTCTGGTTCTGCGGTTATATTTAAACCAGTTTTAACCAATATTAATATTTTGTTTCACTCATGTTCTATTTTATTTCGTGTTTCATTCATGCCACTGTAAATTTCTGAAAGTGTTGTTACGTTATTTTGCATTTCAGGTGACGATATGTATATGTAAAATCATGAAAACAGGCAGTGTTGAATCCAGTCGCTTCAAAAACAATGGATTTTTTAAACTTTTAGTGACAGACGTCGTTAATGTTTGACTAAAACATATTTTCATATTGTAATTTTTTTGAGGGAATACTTCATTTTAAATTATTAAATGCAAAAATTAATTCAATTTTGTAACAAATAATTCGTTTTATATTTCTTTATTAATTTGTGGTGGCATCTTTAGCGTTTACGACACTTTGAACACTTTTGAGAATGGATTCGCTATACTCTCAAATATTCGGCGATTGCTGCTTTAAATCATACTTCTTTTACGAGTATGTTTGCCTCAAGTATTTATTAGGACTTTTACGTTCTCTATTAGGGATGTCGGAAATGAAATAAAGTATCGATATATATTGTATCGGTCATTTTTGAATATATCAATATCGACATTGATATTTTTATTTAAAAATATCGATATATCGGTATGATATGGAAAAAAAAAATATTTGGCCTAATCTACTTTAATCATCTTACCTTACTAGATAAATACTAACCAAAAGACATAAGTTTTAATAAATCAAGAACAACAACTAAAACATTAATTATTTATTAATCAAACCAATATTTATCTGATACAGACATAAGAAAAACTCTTTGATTTACCTGCTCGGCTGTAAGCCATAATTATAATTCCTTTATGCTGTGTTGTTGTTATTGATCGAAATGTGTGTTCACTTGTTGAATGTCTCACTGTTGGTTTGTCGAATTAAACTTCACTTGTTGTATTTGAGAAAAAAAGATATAAAAAAATGTTTTGTTTTATCGTGGGTTGGCGCACTGTTGTTTTCCGTATTCACTGTTTTTCACTCCTATGTTGTAAAAATGAAGATTGCTTTTATTTAAAGCCAACACTTATTATTTATTGAAGCTAATTTTTGAACACTTCCACTCTTCTTGGCGTCTGAACAATAAGTGACGCTTCTAGAAACTACGAATTAAGTATTCAGTTGAAACTGTGAATTTCTAAGAAGAATAATTGACGAATAGTGTGCCCACAATCCTTTTGTAAAAAACGCGGGAAAAGATGTTTTCTTTTTCTCCTCTTTCGCCTGTTGAGTGAAGTTGGGGCGGTTGAAATTCCTCTGCATTACGCTTCTATTACATTATGTAATTTGTGGGAGTAATGCAGAGGAGTATTTGTTTGGATGAAACAGTTAGTATAAAAAAGGATTTAAAATTTTTTGATCATAAAAATATCGTTTTTATACCTTTTCAATACTTATAATATTATATCGATACCGCGATATATCGAAACAATAAATATCGCTCAAAAATTTTGTTACATTGAAAAAATTATATCGATATATCAATGTATCGTTATTTTTTCGACAACCCTATTCTCTATTGAGATCCGAGCGCTTCAATGAAATAATACCCCATTTTTTCGTATTATTTTTAAAGAATTAACTTAAAAAACTGTAAAAAATCAATCTAAAAAAATAGGGCTTACGTAATTTTCGGTTGGCTTGGTACCTCCGCTGAGAAGTAAAGTCCTTTCTTGACGAACAAAAACCAAATTTATGGTTCTTTGTGCATTGGTCACGGCGAATACCGCATTCGATGGAACGATGAGCTGTATAAGATACCTATATGACGACATTGACATAGTTCAGCGAATTAAAAGACAGCGGTTATGCGAGAGATCAGGTGGGGAAGGACCTGGCTGCACTTTATATCTCGAATTAGCGCCAAATTGCAAAAAGAAGAAACGACTAGCGCGCTGTTGTAACCTAGGCTATAACCGTGTAAGGGGCCATCCATAAAATACGTCACACGAATTTAGGGACTTTTTAACCCCTCCCCCCGTCCTTGTCGCAAGTTGTCACATTTTGCACTAGCCCTCCCCCTTTCGTGACGTCACACATTTTCCAATTTTATGGATTTATCAAAAAATAAAAAAACAGGTTATTCTATTTATTCTTTGATAGAATCAACATTTAGTTAAATGTTAAAGTACAGACACAACGACACAACGAATGGCTAGTCAAGCAATAATAGATACTTAATTATGCTAATTAAAATACTTAATCATTTATTACTGGTAAATCAGGTACTTCATTTCTTCTGAAGTTGGATGTCAGGAACATGTTTCGTATCAATATCGTCTTCTTCCATCCATCTCGGGCACGTCTAGCCGCAATTCTTTGAGGACAAATTTTCGCAATAGGTAACAGCTCTTGTTTTTTATGTGACTATTTGTGTTGATTGGTGGCTTTATATCAGAGCCGCTCAAAATTTTTCCTGCCTATACTCGGAGTATAGGCAAGCAAATACAGTCGAAGCATGTACGCTATGACGCTAATTCTGCCAGCGTCAAAATACACTCGAAATACAGGAATTCAGTTTCGAATAAGCATACAGAGGACTTAATGAGAATCAAAACTTACGATCTTGAAGTCGATATGGAAAAAATCATGGAAAGTTAAAAAAAATTAACTTAAAATTATTGTTGTTCTTAATTGCTTTTTTAATCAAAAACCATAATTTTTTATTTTTTTCTAAATTTTTAATAACAAAATAACCAAATAGCACGATTTCACTCAGTGTACTAAGCAAGCGCGCGCACACAATCATACGCTAGCAGATATCAAATGTGTGATTGTATGCGTTGGTAAATAAATTGCGCATTATTTTGATCGGTTTTGCTTTATATGAAGAAAAATATAGGCCACATATGCTACACGATCTTTTAAATAAGTATGACTCGACACTAAGGCAATATCTATGATATGGAACTTGTTTCAGATGGGATGATGCTGATATCTGTAGTAATAATGGAGCAAACTTAGCGTCGTTGTCATCACTCCCTGTGACTCCAATGTTAATACCAAAGCTTCGTTACAACTTAAATATTAAAAAACAAAGATTGTGTTTATAAATGTTTAATATTTTTTGTTTACCTATAAATTTCACGTTTGTACATCAAAAATTTTGAAATGTGATGTCACAAAGCTTTTGACCCCCCCCCCTGCCCCTTGTCACACAATGTCACTTCTGAATGATACCCTCCCCCCCCCTTCAAGGTGTGACGTAATTTATGGATGGCCCCTAAGCGGTGTCGACGCCAATAAAGCAGAAGTGGGTACCACCGTTCCCTTTATAATATTTGTATGTATATCTCTCAGCGTTCACTGAGCCCTCTAATATTAAAATTGATTCCCATTTGTTAATGTAATTTCGGTACTTGGAGACACATAACTATACTATTATATAGAGGGAATGTTTTACAGTAGGAAGCAATGCAATTTTCTGCAAATCGTTCATCACGTCTGCTGCTTGATAACCATTAAGTTCAATATGGGTAAAGTTCGAGTCGCGTCCAGTTAACTTTTTCGATATTTTTCCAAAAACCAACGAACTAAGCTTCGTTAAAATGTTTTTGTGTTGCTATTTTACGAATATACTTACTCTTATTGATCAGCCAACGAAATAATAATAGCTTTTGTGACATGTTTTAGCATGAATTCATTTTATTTAAAAGAACAAAGCGACTACTTTGAAATTAATGAAATGTAATGCAAAATGTATAAAAAGTTTACCTGCGTAGCAGTATGACCGTTTACAATGAATTTGTAAAAAACCTTTGCTGCGGCTTTTTTAGTTTCACTGGGCGCTCTTTTCAACGTAACCTTTCTTCAGAGGGTCGATGTGTATTATTACCCGATTTTACCTATTTTTCTACCGTATGATGAAATTACGAAGGAAAATGTTGATATTGTGTTAGTAGTTATGGGATACATATGTATGTATGTCGATGAAACTTGTTAGTGTCGGAACCTTGCCCAATTTCCACTAAATTAAAAAAAAAAAGCAGATACCCTAATGTAGCAACATATTGCGATAATATAAAATATTCATATGTAATATATAGAGGTTTTATAAGCATCTTTCTGAAATTACAAAAATATTTTGTTGTTATTTCAGTACTCAAATTCAAAAAGTTATTAGTTTAGTATCAGATGCCTTAAGGATTTTATTTGAAAATAAATAAAGAACTTGTGGATATTCGGTAACTAGTTATGACGTAGGTATGTATATATGAAACTGGTACAATAATCAGCAATCTATGTATAAAGGAAACATTAAAATATTTGAAAGATAGCGATTTATTTCCCTGTGAGCAGTGTTGGGGGGTGAGAAATTCCAAGTCAAGGTGATGGTACTAGGTCAGTATAGTAAAACCGTTAAAGGGTTTGGCGTTCGTATGTGTCAGTTTTTTTTATGACCTTTTAAATTTTTTCCTTATCTTGATGTTTTTTCACTAAGTTGTAACATTTTGGCAAAAACGTATAGAACAATTTGTCTATAGCTCCTGCCTTTTACGAGATATATACAAAAAAATGCGAAATTCTTCGAAAAATCGGATTTAGAGCCCCCACTACCTCACCGGTGTGAGTTACGACTTTGTTGCACTGGGCACTTTTGTAAAGTGAACAATTCTGAGAAATATGCGTCTAAAGTCAAAGCGATGCCATAAAATACCTCTGATCTGTAGGAATTTAAAGATAAAAACTCACAATTGTAGTGTATTTTCTATGGAAAATTTTTACAGACCTTGGTCCAGTTCTTAATGTTAATATTAAGGGCTAAAATTTTCAGGGAATTTTTTTTAGGGCATTTACAAGAAAATTTCGTGACGGGACTGAAAAAAATTATTAGTTAAAAAAAAACACCCTAATATATATATATATAACGGGTGATTTTTTTGAGGTTAGGATTTTCATGCATTAGTATTTGACAGATCACGTGGGATTTCAGACATGGTGTCAAAGAGATGCTCAGTATGCTTTGACATTTCATCATGAATAGACTTACTAACGAGCAACGCTTGCAAATCATTGAATTTTATTACCAAAATCAGTGTTCGGTTCGAAATGTGTTTCGCGCGCGTGTTTTGTTCAGCGATGAGGCTCATTTCTGGTTGAATGGCTACGTAAATAAGCAAAATTGCCGCATTTGGGGTGAAGAGCAACCAGAAGCCGTTCAAGAACTGCCCATGCATCCCGAAAAATGCACTGTTTGGTGTGGTTTGTACGCTGGTGGAATCATTGGACCGTATTTTTTCAAAGATGCTGTTGGACGCAACGTTACGGTGAATGGCGATCGCTATCGTTCGATGCTAACAAACTTTTTGTTGCCAAAAATGGAAGAACTGAACTTGGTTGACATGTGGTTTCAACAAGATGGCGCTACATGCCACACAGCTCGCGATTCTATGGCCATTTTGAGGGAAAACTTCGGACAACAATTCATCTCAAGAAATGGACCCGTAAGTTGGCCACCAAGATCATGCGATTTAACGCCTTTAGACTATTTTTTGTGGGGCTACGTCAAGTCTAAAGTCTACAGAAATAAGCCAGCAACTATTCCAGCTTTGGAAGACAACATTTCCGAAGAAATTCGGGCTATTCCGGCCGAAATGCTCGAAAAAGTTGCCCAAAATTGGACTTTCCGAATGGACCACCTAAGACGCAGCCGCGGTCAACATTTAAATGAAATTATCTTCAAAAAGTAAATGTCATGAACCAATCTAACGTTTCAAATTAAAAAAAACAAAAAATTTTTTTTTTGAATCACCCTAATATATATACATCATCATACATACTTATTTACATACTTGCACATGTTTGCTATGCCGTTTCATTGTTCTGCTCACATGTGTAACATTCGTACTGACAAATCTACTCGTATATCAGCATAATGGTAAGAAAGAAGCTCATTGGAATGCAGCGGTCAAATCGAATCATAAGTAGCTACAGTATTCATCAGAATATTTCACTCAGATAATCCACTAGCAATTTGTGCGGCAATAAGTAGATTAGTGAAACGCTTTACATCCGAGTAGCAATACACCGAAAATGCCCAGGTTATGATGGCACAATAACATCTACTCCTGTTAACTACCAGCAACCAAGCTCTGGCGAGCTATTCAATGTGTTGACTATTGCCGGCATTTTACGTTATCTCGTATTTTGCCCATATTTCTATTGTATAAACTAACTTGTAAGATCATTTTATGTGGCATTCTTTTTATTGATGGGTAGCGTTCTGTTTTTTACGATTTCATGAACATTATAGAGAAAACCCCCTGCATCACAATCTCATAGTTCTATACGTGCGTATACAAACATATTTACATCAATAACAGTATTGTCGTCATTGACCATCCCAAGGCGATTTCCTACTTCCGATTGCAATGTATCTTAGTAGCATTTATTGATGCCTTGAATTTTATTATTCTTTCCTGCTACCCGAACTGTGGTGTAGTTTCGATAATAACCATCAAAAGAAATGATTCCCATTTGCCTGGTTTTGACCATAGAAAAAACATGTTTACATATATTTCAAATGTACATGTTCATATGTATGTATATATGGTATTTTGAAACAGCGCAACGTCTGCGTTGAGACAGGGAAAACGTTTGTGCAAATCGTTCACGTTGAATCCGTAATAATAAATTAAATCTCATTTTTTTATTTAGTATGAGTCAATTCTGTATTTTTTTTCTATTCTATAGAATTTAAGTTCAATAAACTGGTTCGGTTGTAGATTGTGTACAAAATTCAAGTAATGTATTCCCAAACTAGTAAAATGTACAAATTTCACAATTCCGTGGTGATTACAAAAATTGTTAAATATTATAGACTACTTATATTCGGTTTTTTTCAAAACATTTATTTAAAAAAAGAAATAGAATATAATACTACTAAAATTTGAATCTTTATTTGAGATAAAAATAGAAAATTCGAAGTATTGCCCATCTATGAAAGTTCTGCACAAATGGTTGTCAGAAGAAGCCAGGTTTAGTTATAAGTCGGTAAGTTCAAAACTTCCTGGGCAATTTTTCCAAATATTTAAAATGGCTGATTGAGTGGATTCCAAAAGATTGTGCAAAGTCTTCTTGTTTTTTGGCAATAACAAGCAGTTCCTAATTTTCAATCATTTTGGCCGCCCAGGACGTTCTTCGTTGTCCAAGCAAAAATCACCACTTTTGAATCGTGCTAGCCACTTTTGGCACATTGCACTTTTTCAGGTACGAAGTTCGATATATGTACATATTTGAACGAAAATATTTCCATTGTTTACGGTTCAAATGAAAGCATGTACTGAAAATGACGCACAAAGACTGTTGCTTTCATTAGTCTATATTCTATATCCAAAAGAAACAGATGGTATATAAATTTTTAAACTCTTGCGACATGCTGCTATAGAATATACTATTTTTGTTCATCTAACTTTTGTTCACATCAGCTTGAACTTATCGAGATAGGTATAGAGTTAAATAAGTATTTCAGTTGATATCCGAGTGAGTGTGTCTGAACGTACAAGTGATAACTTGAGTAAAAATTCAGATATATTGATGAAACGTAGGACACGTGTTCTCAACCCTCAAGGGAGGTTGGTATTTTAGATAAAGTACTAAAACTAAGCTTCAACACAAGAAACATCCTGAATGGTATAGAAGTTTTTATAGGATGGGGTGTAAAAATCGGATTATGGGCGTGGCACCGTTCACTTATCTTCGAACCTACTCGAGCAAATTCAATCCCCTTCGATGTATAACCTCATTACTATGCTACAGTGCAAAAACGCATATTTTCCATATAACTTTATTTTAAAATGTGATTCATTCACTTTTCAGTATACGAAAAAGACCTAAATAATATATCGGCCAAAAATTTTGTACAAATAGTGCGTCACCTATTGATCATATTGTGAAAATAAGACTACGATTTTTCCCCCATATATGGAAAATATGGAAAACAACAAAGAAAATGTTTCCGGAATTAATTTCTCAATTTTTAATTATAAAATAAAGTTTTTAACCCTAAGTATAGTAGATCCTAATTGTCATGGATTAAAAATTAAATGTTTATTTTTTAATTCCGATTCTGGGATGAATAATAAAAAATCACAACATCAACGAAAATTAATATAATCCGTTGTGTGACATTTACTTATTTATTGATCTTTGATTATTATTTATTGTACATTTTAAGTTTCATCCGTTTTAATGTAAGATATTATGAGCACTGAAATTGTATTGCATATGCACTCAATTTTTGTTAATGTTTCGAAATACGAGATTTCAAGACAATCTAAAATCTAGGTCTCTGATTGGCAATTATGAATACCTCTACTCATTCCTATAAGTGCACTATCGAAAGACGTCAGTTATTAGGAGAGGTGGGGTTTAAAAAGTCAATCCCACTTATACCATTGCTTATTGCCGGTATATGGGAGGAATATATTAAGAATGCTGTATAAGGAAAATTTGGCAAATTAATAAATTAATGTCATATTTTACATATGTATGTATCTGTAGAAATCAAATTTACGCAAAAAAGTTAATTTAATTTGTTAGCGAAATTAATCAATTGTAAGTTTTTTTATGTAACTGTAAATGAAATATGAGATTTTTTTGGAAGTTGATATAAATTTATTATGCTATTACTTATATATATTTTCGTGTCAGCACTTATTTAATTTACAAAATCGACATTTATTTAAATCAAGTTCTTTTATTTGAACGCCTTTTTACTACTACACTTTGAAAAGTAGTGGTAAAGTCTCAATAAATAACTAGAATTTTGTTGCTTACAATTATACAAGTATATTAATATTTTTTAATCTAATTATATGTACATGTATTAGATGTATGTATGTAGGTTAGAGAGTGTAGATTTACAGGGAATCAAGGAACGAGAATATTTGGCGTTTTTTGAGATATCCGAATGAAATGTAATACATAGGTACATTTTCATATTCTGTTGATTATTTGTCTGAATCAGCCTGTTCGAAAAACTATATCACATATCTTCCATACATTCGATTATTCTGAGATTTTTTAAATTTTGCCTTAAAAATCACTGGCTCGAATTGGACGCATAGTCTCTAATGCAAAGTTGTTCAGAATGATTAGTAGAACATTTCCCGCATACGCGATTATATAGAAAAAACGACCCGTTGTAATGTAGTTGCATTGGCTGATTGTATTAAAATATTAATATTACTATGTACTCGTATGATACATAAGTGTATGTATGCATGTCTACTATATAACAGTATGTATGAAGGTTGTTAATTTGTTTCGCAATTTCTCAGTAAAGCGTGTAAAACATTGAACGAAAGTAGAAGGCAATACAGTAGAAACTCGTTTATCCGGCCCTCAGTTATACGGATTCGCGATTATCCGGACTACCAATCGCGACCAATTTATATGTACCTACGTACAAATTATGGAATCATGAACGTGTCGGAACGACGTTATATGTCTTTATGTAAAATGTCAGCTAAAAATGGATTGCAATTATATTTCTCCGTGACATTGCACGCAAATATACATGGGTTTTGGTCTGACATATTTTACAGCCATTGCAAATAATTTTCTGCGTGTGTTTGTTGTTGTGCCGGTGCACCGAGAGGAAATATATAAAATTTTCGCACCGTGCAAGGGTTTTGCAAGAGCAAGAGAATACCCCTAGAGTGATACTGTGAGTCTACTACAACTGAAACGAATTCGTGATATAGCAGCAATGAAGAGAAAAAGATGCTTACGTCAAATGACAATTACCAAATATTTTAAACCTAATTAAACTTATTACCTACGTACTTATTTCATGATTACCAAATGCAAATTACCAAATACATATTGTACACAAATTATTCGTACATACGTACCTAAATATTTTATTGTATTTCATGATTAATGCTGCTGTTTAGTATTACGTATGTAGTGTAATCTAAGAAAATATGTCCATATGTACATAAGTAAGTGCTCATTTCTTAATAAACATTGATTTTCGTTGCAGGATATGAATATCTATTTGTTTTTCTTCATACATTCGATTATCCGGATTTTCGATTATCCGAATGCCTATCGACTACAATTAGTCCGGTTAATCGAGTTTCTACTGTATGTTGAAATGGTAAAAGGCCAATGCCCCCAGCGACTCGAGAATGTGTTTGTTATCAATATTTCGCTGTAAGCGATTTAAAATAATAATTGACTTTTATAGTATGTATTTATGTATATAGAATAGGATTGATTGAGCTATTATATCAACATTTGTAATGGTTAAAATGTATACTTTAATGCTGCACCAATAAAATTTGTTATTATGTACTTCAGAAATATTTTTCTGAAATTAAAATATATATCGGCGTTTCTAATAGGATGATATGATTTCTAAGTCTCGTTTTGGCCATTTTTAATATGTCATGATTTGTAATTTTCTTTCATTGTATTGAGTAATATTTACAATTTCATTATGGAAAGATATACGCAAGAACATAGTTTACAAATAATAATAAGTAATAAAGAAAATCCTCTTCTCTGGTAAGGCCCACATAAATAAAACTGTCTGGTGCGATGCAAACCCTCAAATTATTTATGAACAACAATTACATTCATCTAAATTGACAGTTTGGTATGATGGAATCATCGGTCCGTACTTCTTTCGTAATTAAGCTGGTGCCAACGTTACTGTCAATGGAGAGCAGTATAGATAAAATTGTGATTTAACACCATTAGACTATTTCTTGTGGGGTTGTTTAAAATTATTGGATTTATGTAATTAAAACCATTTCCATTATTAGAAAAACGCATTCTATCAATTTAATTAAAATAATTCACATATTTCCGGTATAAAGTCAGCTGATTCGATTCAACCCATTTTTGACATACAGGTATCATTATCAGAAAATAATTATCTTCAAATTTTTATAATACAAACACCCCTGTACCCCTGTCAAGAAAGTTTCGGGAATTTATAAATAAAACGAAAGTTTTTTAATCATCATCCAAATTTATTTTATCGCCTTCAAAGTAACATCCATTTGAAGCGATGCACATGTGCCAACGCTTTTTCCAATCGTCAAAACATTTTTTATAGGCACTTTCCGGGATGCCCTCAGCTATCTATATCTATACATATATCGAACAAAGATGTCTCAAATTTTGTATTTCTATACATATATACATATATCTATAACATTTGGCATTAGTTCAATTCGCGCTATTACCGTGTTATTGGACAGAGGTATGCACATATATACATATGTACAAACCCAAATCTTCTTCGACGGCTTTGATGCACACGGTTTTACCGACTGTATTACATTTTTTATATTGTGCTACTATTTTGATATCTCAAAAGACGCTACTAATAACGGGTGATTTTTTTGAGGTTAGGATTTTTATGCATTAGTATTTGACAGATCACGTGGGATTTCAGACATGGTGTCAAAGAGAAAGATGCTCAGTATGCTTTGACATTTCATCATGAATAGACTTACTAACGAGCAACGCTTGCAAATCATTGAATTTTATTACCAAAATCAGTGTTCGGTTCGAAATGTGTTTTATCGACAAATTTTGTTCAGCGATGAGGCTCATTTCTGGTTAAATGGCTACGTAAATAAGCAAAATTGCCGCATTTGGGGTGAAGAGCAACCAGAAGCCGTTCAAGAACTGCCCATGCATCCCGAAAAATGCACTGTTTGGTGTGGTTTGTACGCTGGTGGAATCATTGGACCGTATTTTTTCAAAGATGCTGTTGGACGCAACGTTACGGTGAATGGCGATCGCTATCGTTCGATGCTAACAAACTTTTTGTTGCCAAAAATGGAAGAACTGAACTTGGTTGACATGTGGTTTCAACAAGATGGCGCTACATGCCACACAGCTCGCGATTCTATGGCCATTTTGAGGGAAAACTTCGGACAACAATTCATCTCAAGAAATGGACCCGTAAGTTGGCCACCAAGATCATGCGATTTAACGCCTTTAGACTATTTTTTGTGGGGCTACGTCAAGTCTAAAGTCTACAGAAATAAGCCAGCAACTATTCCAGCTTTGGAAGACAACATTTCCGAAGAAATTCGGGCTATTCCGGCCGAAATGCTCGAAAAAGTTGCCCAAAATTGGACTTTCCGAATGGACCACCTAAGACGCAGCCGCGGTCAACATTTAAATGAAATTATCTTCAAAAAGTAAATGTCATGAACCAATCTAACGTTTCAAATAAAGAACCGATGAGATTTTGCAAATTTTATGCGTTTTTTTTTAAAAAAAAGTTATCAAGCTCTTAAAAAATCACCCTTTAGTAGGGCTTGTTTCGTAAAATAATTTCACAAATTTTTTGGAACATATTTGTTTGGTGCCCTATCGATGAGGGAAGATCGGAAACAGCATTTTCCGCATATGTATGTTACTGTTTCATTATCAAAAAGGTAAAAATGCAGTTCAAGCAAAGCTAAAATTATGCGATATATACAGAAATGTCGATCGAACGCCAATGCCAAAATTAGTTTGCTAAATTTCTTTTCCCAAGTTAGTGAAAGCTCTATCCAAAAATATAATACCAACTCTTAAGTTAATTTTTTTCATTGATTCGACCACCATTTTGAGAAAATCCGATCACTTTCAAACATGATTTCGCCTAGTTAAAGAACAGTTTGTAGGGTAGTGTAGTTGCCTGTGGTGCAAACGAATTTTGGAACAGTTGACGTCATCTAGGCTGGCTTTGTACTTTTATATTTCACTGGGAAGATAAAATGTTAAAATATAACACTATAGGATTTTTTGTCTTTCCAATTACGAACGTTCGATTTGTCACGAGTGTACTGTATGTACATATTTCGCGTCTTGAAAAAAAGTGGAACACTATAACTCGTTACCTCCATCTGATTACCTCGAGAAATACATCACCTTTAAAACGCATATCAATTTTTTTGTTCCAGATGATCCGGTAACGAGTTGTAATGTTCACCATCGATCGATGGACGGGACAAGGACTAAGACGAGTAGGTCCTAGTGTCATTTACTACAGTGGCCATCTACAGGAGCGTAAATTCGGTGTAGGATTCGTGGTGCGAGAGAAACTCCGTCGCCGAGTACTGTCCTTCATCCCGGTGGATGAACGTTTAGCCACAATCCACATCAAATCGAAGTTCTTCAACATATCGCGGAATTGCGCACACGACGGAAAAGAAAGACGATGTGACCAAAGATGCCTGTTATGAGTGCTTGGAGCGCACCTATGAGAGTTGCCCCCTTCACGATGTCAAATCGTGCTTGGCGACTTTAAGGCCAGAATGGACAAGGAAGGTATCTTTGGTACAACAGTCGGAAAAATCAGCTTTCACGAGGAAACATCCCCAACTGGGTTGATGTTGATCGACTTAGTCGGGCCTCAAAATATGATCATCTGTAGTACTAGATTTCAGCACAAGAAAATACACCATGGTACCTGGCTGTCTCTGGATCGAAAATCCACCACGAAGACACGTCTCCAGTGTTTTAGATCTGCGTTCGCTCCGAGGTACTAACATAGACTCGGACCGCCATCTTGTTGCAGCCAAGATTCACACCCGCCTCTATGCAACAAAAAATGTGCGTCAACAAACACAAGCTAGGTTCGACGTCGAGAAGCTGCAATCACAATAAACAACCGAACGATTTTCTACTTGACTTGCTCTCCTGCTCTCCGAGAGCACTCGTCAACAACTCGCTATAAGCGAACTGTGGGACGGCATTTCACACTCCTTACGTACAGCTGCAACCGAAACCATTGGTTTTCGGAAAATGCAAAAGAACAGTTGGTACGATGAGTAGTACCGTCCCGCAGTGGAGAGAAAACAGACTGCCTAACTGCCACAACTTTACAATCGATCACAACACATGTGGCATGGGATATATACCGAGAGCTGAAGAGGAGGTTTCAAGACCGGAGCATACTCTGGTAGAATCGCCATATTTATCTAGTAACCGATACCGATAAAAGTTCTGCGGAAGATTTATGGTCCTTTGTGCGTTGACCACAGCGAATATCGCATTCAAAGGAACGATGAGCTGTATGAGATATACGATGACATTGACATAGTTCTGAAATTTAAAAGACAGCTGCTATGTTGGCTAGGTCATGTCGTCCGAATAAACGAAAACTCTCTAGCTCTGAAAGTATTCTACGCTGTACCCGCCGGGGGAAGCAGAGGAAGAGGAAGACCTCTACTCCGTTGGAAGGACCAGGTGAAGAAGGACCTGGCATCGCTTGGAATCTCCAATTGGCGCCACCTTGCGAAAAGAAGAAACGGTTGTCGCGCTGTTTCTAACTCGGCTTTAACCGCGTAAGTGATTTCTACGCCAGTAAGGAATAAGAAACCATACATTAAACCTTGAATAAAAGTAGTGTTGTTAAATAGTTTCTAAAGAATGCATTTTAAATTCTTTTAAAAAATACATATAAAAAGTTACAATGAAACCTTATTCCAGTAATGGTGCGATTACAAATTATACTACTTTCCGCACGGATTACACTTACAAATTTTTTTCACTTATCAAAATTTTCCGCTTAATAATCCCCCCGTCCCTGCTTACAGCACTCACACACTACTCTCACACTAGATAGACATTACGCTCATAAGCATGTGAACACATGAAATGCAGCCAATGTAAAATGTGTGCAAAATTATGGTTCTTGACAATTTTTCACACTTTCGCAGCCAAGTTCAATCACCGGCACGTGCACCACAAAAGAAGAACAAACGAGGAGGATATTTACGTGTTGGTGTGGATTCATGGTCTCTGAACAGGAACACACACACTTATTCTGTTGTGTAATAAATTTTATAAATTAAAAGTTTAAAAGGCATAAAATTGGCGCCGTTACTTGTTTTACCCTATGAGAGTGCCATGGATTATTACAGTATAAAAACTTTAAACACTATATTAAATATTCTACTTCATTTATGTTACAATTGCCAATTACTTATTTTACTTTTCCTTATTCTATTGTAAAAAATTCTTTAACTTCAACCTCCTTGCATTCAGCACCTCCAAGAGTATGATCCGAGGCTGACTGATAGAACCCTGTATAATTTCTTTTTTAATAGTATTATCCACTTTCCCTTAATATAAATCAGAAACTTAAATAGCGCACTTTTTTCCGTATTAATTGCAGATTGGTGTTAAATTCGGAGCATAAAAATATTTTTTTACTCTTTATCCGTATGTTAGAGTATCGCACATAATCAATTTGTCTGGTTCAATTTAGAACCATTTTCATTTTTCTACTTCTTGCTAAACGTTAAGTATAAGTAACGAATTGTTTTTTTAATTATGTGAGGAACCAACAAACGCCTTTTGTAAAAAATAACTATTTAACCGATAGAACAATGGATCAGTAGATGAAATGTTTGGCAAATAATGATAAATACTTGAAATTCATATGAAACTTGAAATTCATGTAAAACAATTTTTAAACTTATTCGAATACTTGGTACGTTTTATATATGTATACATCCACGCTTACTTCTTAATGACACTATATTAATTTCCATTGATTCTTTCGTCAAACAAAGATAAATCAGTCATCACTTAACATTGGTCTAAATCTGACTATATTTTTTCAAGCCTCCAGATACCGAATATGAGGAGTTGTCTCTGTCTTACTTTATGTTGAAAATATTAGTAAATTTGCGAGAGATGCGTCAGTAGTAATTTTCGTTATTCTACTTGACTTTATTCTGCATACCTCACTCAGTGTGTGTGTTATCTCAATAAAATCGGGTGTTGTCTGTAACGCTTTCACTAAATAACTGCGGTAAATCAAATGCGTTTGCTTTCTACATCCCTCCAATTTTTCTTTACAATTCTAATTGTTAAGCTTTGAAAATTGTCTGAACATTGAATTCTGTCAACCGTAATTTCTTGACAAATTTGTTTCTATCCTCAAAGAATACATATATACATACATATGTACATATGTATGTATGTACGTGTATTCGCCTTTTCAAATGAAATAAATTTATTCAATTCGTTAATGGTTTTTATGCTTTTAAATGTTTGCAGGTCAGTCGTTTCTTTGCCATTCTCTTCTTGAATTGCTTTGAAGAATTATTATCAATTCAATAATGTCAAATTTAAAAAATAATAACACCGCTTACTTTCAGATTTACATAGTGTTGAGAATAAACACATTGTACTTGTATATTCCCTAGACATACAAACGTTGTTACGAATAGTAGTTGAGTGAAAACGCTTTTGTCTTTGACACACAAAGTTCATATAATATAACCCATCAATAAATAAATTCGGATGAAAAAAGGTCTGTGTGTTAATTAAATCGATTGACATTTGTTTTACAATATATTTTGCGATTTAAATAATGTCGAACGTTTTTCGGTATCCGTCGAACGACTTCGCGGTCGTGAAAATTTTGATATCTGGAAATGTCAGGCAAAATCGTATTTGGTCATAAAAGGCCACTGGAAAATGGTCCAGAATGGTTTGCCTGTCACTACAACCGAATCTGATCGTGATGCTAATAAAAAAACACTAGCTGAAATCACGATGTTTGTGGAGCCAAATAATTTTGGTTACTTTGCGGATAAAACATCAGATAAGGACGCATGAGAAGCACTAATGGAAGCCTACTAGGATAAAGGTTTGACGCGTAAGGTGGAACTTTTGAAGCTATTGGCACAACTTAATCTGTCACACTGTGAGAGTATGTAAGCTCAATGGTTATGACTGCATTTAAGGTGAGAATTGCAGGTCTAAAAATTGATGACGAACTAAACGCATATTAGCTGGGTTGCCCATGGAGTTTCAAGCGCTAGTGCTCGCTGTCGAAAACTCCAAGAAATCACTCACAGTAGCCGGTGGTGGCGAAAATGCTACATAAAAACAAAAAAAATCAAAAGTTCGTGAAAGTATGGTAAAATGCAACGAATGCATGATAAATAGAAAACGCGCGATAAACAGGAGGGCAATTCTCGCTGAATACTAATTACTAAATTGCCTTTACTCGAAATTGATTATACTTGACTAGCAACTAACATCAGAGCAAGCACTGACGAAAAAAAAAAAAATTAAATTAAAATTAATTTATGAGTATAACTCAAGCTGAAAACTGAAAACGGTGATTTTTTAATGTGTGGGATAATAGCATCTTCTCCTTATTATTTTATTGGCGTAGACACTGCTTACTTGGTTACAGCCGAGTTTACAACTACGCGCCAGGCTTTCTGGAAATCTTTCTCTGCTTCCCCCGGTAGGTACTGCCGCGAATACTTTCTGAGCTGGAATGTTTTCGTCCATTTGGACGACATGACCTATACAGCGTAGCCGCTGTCTCTGAATTCGCTCTGAATTATCATGACAATGTCGACTGCGATATTCGCCGTTGCCAATGCGCAAAGAAAAGAAAACTAGTAACATCGACTCATCCGTTGTTGTCATCGTCCATGCCTCTGCACCATATATATGATGGCGGGGATAACGTGTGAATTGTAGAGTTTGGTTTTTGTTCGTCGAGAGAGGCCTTTACTTCTCAATTGCCTACTCAGTCCGAAGTAGCACCTTTAGGCAAGAGTTATTCTGCGTTTGGTTTCTGACACTGTTGTTGGTGTTAATACTGGTTCCAAAACAAATGAAATTATCTACAACTTCGAAGCTAGGAAGGTGACGACTGTTTGTTTGATGGCATGAGATATTTCGCCTTGCTCGTTCACTAACAGACCCATTTGCTTCGCTACCTCATCCAGTCTGGATAAAGCAGAACTAACGGCGCGGGTATTGAGGCCAATAATATCAATACCATCGGTGTACGCCGGCAGCTGTACACTCTTATAGAAGATGGTACCTGCTCGAATTATTTTCTCCAGAAGTAGGTTGAAAAAGTCACACGAAAGGAAATCGCTTTGTCTGAAACCTCGTTGGATATCAAACTGCTCCAAGAGCACTCGTCAACAAAATTCTCTAAGTTAACTTTGAGTAAGAAGTCAGCCATAGGCACTCAAGTCTACATATTCGGTATCTAAGGGCTTTTTAAGTTATGGTTCGATTTCGCTGCGATTTTGCGACATTAGCTTCATATCTGAAGGTCACTAGTTGTATAAAGTTTTCTTTTGATAACTTTATTGGTGGTCGATTTGTCTACTAGTGTAAATAAAGAAAGTCGACGGAATATAAAATTGTATTTTTTGGAAAGCAGGAATGATTGTATTTCGATTAATCCAACCGTAAAAATGCACTAAATTTGGTTGAAATTTGTAAGTACTTCCTGATTCGCTTACTGTTCAAATTTTACAATGTCTCCTATGAATCCCTTCTGCACCATTTTATTTATGAAAGAACATGTCTTTATAACTCTATATCTGTTAAGTGATAAAAAAAGGAGCCGATAGGTGAAGAAAAATATTATACTGTGTAGCAACATGTTGCGAAGGTATAAAAAAAATGATAGCTTTGGTTGCACTGCAGTTTTATTTAGGTTTGGCTATTGAATATTCTTAGCACACACGTCATCCTCGGCATTATATTTTCTTGAGTTGTACCTTAAACTCTCTTGTGCTTTCTTTTCTCAAACGATGCTTTTAAATTTTCTGTGCAGAAATAGACGCACACACTTCATCAGATATTGCCAGAAATTTATTATGCGCATATTATAAATATACATATGTATATACTCGTATTTACTCACACCATAGGAATATCAGCATATTGTACAAACTCGTTCTTACTTTTATGCATACATATGCTTTTTATACCAGCTATATTCCTTGAACTCTAAATGTATTATATTATAGATGTATTAGAATATGCATAGGTATATGTATGTAAGTATACATATATGCATAGGTATATGTGTATAAGTGCTAAATTTGAAGCGACGCGGCTTGATGGAGAACATGCTATCGCGTTTATCTTCCAAGATTTCGAACATAGAAAAATGAGTAACTGGAAAAAATTAGGAAACAGCAAGAAAAGCAACGATACTCATCACAGCCGTGTGCAAATTTAAATTTAGAATTGCGATTTTTGGCAATGTGATATTCTACATCTAACTCATTCACTCATTGCTGTTTCCAGTAAAAGAATGTGCTTTGAAAACCAAACAAATGGAAAATCTTATTGACTGCTTGATAGATAGATACAAAGGTCTTTTGGATAATGACAACAGTGTGCGACTATTGAAGCCTTAAGGTAAACTTAATCACTGGCAGTGCCATTGGGGGCAGAAGCCAAGGTCAAAAGACAACGGCTACTGCATTAGCTCTGAACGCACTTTTTGTAAACCTCGCCGCATGAAAGCTTGGCTGAGGATTAACATGCTTCAAGATAGATAGTTCGGCTTGGCGTTGCTGCACACGAATCATGACTTTAAAGTCACTGCAGAAAAAGTTTTCGAAAAGTTCTCAAAAAACTTGGCTCACATCGTTTTGTTTTGTGAAATGTTTCTATTCAATTCACGAATTGACTACAGCATTATGCATTGCAACAAAGTATGTCACCCACATGTCTATGATTTATAATGTTCAATTGATGTAAGAAGGTCGATTTGAAATTTTTCCACGATGATATTAAACTGTATAACGACTACAACATATCTTCTTCTTTAATGGCGTAGACACCGCTTACGCGGTTATAGCCGCGTAAACAACAGCGCGCCAATCGTTTCTTCCTTCTAGGAATTTGGCGGCAATTAGAGATACCATGTGCAGTGGAGGTCTTCCTCTTCATCTGCTTCCCCCGGTGGGTATTTCGGCGTTGAAGCAGGAGCTTTTTCATCCATACGGACGACATGACCTAGCCAGCGCAATCACTGTCTCTTTATTCGCTGCACTATGCCAGTGTGGAGGATGGGGTTATGTGTAGAAGTTCACGCAAGTGAGGAAAGTTCTCTGATCGCCATTCACTTGGGAGTGGCTAGAAACGATTCTTTTACATATGGCTCAAGCAGCTCACGACTTCCGGTCTTTGGCCAAGTATCCTCTGGGTAGCCTAAGAACATCCGTTTTAAGGCGAGCTAAAGTGAGAAGGCGAAACATCCCCTACATAGGGTTCTGCGCTAGGTTTGGGACCCGCCGCGTAAAAAAAAACCAATGAAAACTTCGGCTATAATCGCGTAAGCGGTGTCTACGCCAATTAAGAAGAAGATGCCAGTGTCGTCAGATAACTCATACAGCATATCGTTCCATCGAATGCGATATTCGCTGTGGTCAACGCGCAAAGGACCATAAATCTTGCACAGAATCCAGTCTGGAAAAAGCAGAACTAACAGCGCGGATGTTGAGCCGAATAATATCAATATCGTCAGCATACGCCAGCAGCACTTTGTACTCTGATTGTACCTGCTCGATTAAGTTCAACAGCTCGAATTATTTTCTCCAGCAGGAGATTTAACGAATCTCACGATAGGGAGTCGCCTGTTCTGAAATCTCTTATGACGGAGCTTTTGGTGTTGCCATATTAGTTTTGCGGGGATACCAAATTCACACATCGCGGCATAAAGATAGCTCCTTTTCGTGCTTACACGGATATTTTCCAAGATTTTGCGCATCGTGAATAGCTGGTAAGTAGTTGATTTGCCTGGTCTAAAGTCACACTTATAACGTCCAATCAATTGTTTGACCGTGGGCTTTAATCTTTCATACAATACGTTCGATAAAACCTTACACGCGATGTTGAGGAGGCTTATCCCATGGTAGTTGGCGCAGATTGAGGAGTCTCTCTTTTTGTGGATTGGGCAGAGCACACTTAAATTCCAATCGTTTGGTTTACTTTCTTCCGACCATATTTTACAAAGATGCTGATGCTTGCTCCTTATAAGTTCTTTGACGCCGTGTTTGAATAGCTCGGCCGGCAATCCTTCGGCTCCCATCGCTTTGTTGTTCTTTTGACGGGTAATTGCTGTTCGAACTTCTTCATGGTCGGGCAATGGAACGTCTGTTCCATCCTCAACGATTGGGGAATCGGATTCGATATCTCCTGGTGTTATACTTTCACTGCCGTTCAGCAGGCTAGAGAAGTATTCGCTTCATAATTTTAGTATGCTCTGGGCATCGGTTGCAAGATCACCTCAGGGAGTTTTACCAGAGTACGCTTCGGTCTTGAAACCTTCTTTTAGTGGTCGCATTTTTTCAAAGAATTTTCGAGCGTTACCCCTGCCAGTCAGCTTGTCAAGCTCTTCATACTCACGCATTTCGGCCTGTTTCTTTTTCTGTCTGCAAATTCGTCTCGTTTCCCTCTTCAACTCTCAGTATACATATATTCCATCCCACACGTGTTGTGATCCATCGTAAAGTTGTGTGGTAGGCAGTCTGTTTTCTGTCACTGCGACACGGCACTCTTCATCATACCACCTGTTCTTTTGCATTTTCCGAAAACCCATGGCTGTACGTAAGGAACCAAAAAGGCCATTCCACAGTTCTCTCTTATACCGAGTTGCTGATGAGTGCTCTCCGAAAGCAGGAGTGCAGGCGAGTAGAAAATCGTTTGGCTGCCTATTGTCACGTGCGTGAACTTTCACACATGGCCCCAGTAAATGTAAATTGGAAGTGAAGTTATTGCGTTTTAAGTGTCAGTATGTTTGTGTTATCGGTGCGAAAATGAGCTTCGAACAAAGAGCCAACATTAAATTTTATTTTATAATTGGTAAAACTTTTACCGAAACATTTCAATTGATGAAACAAGCTTATGGCGACGATTGCCTATCTCGTAGCAGAGTGCACGAGTGGTTTCAATGTGTTTAAAGTGGTCGTGAGGACATAAATGACGATCAACATGAGGGCCAATCAAAACCCGTGATCACCCGAAATTCCATAAAAACTCTGCGTGAATTCTTCAAAAATCAGCCGAAATCATCATTGAAATTCATGGAAATAGAATTGAACATCTCCAAAACATCGATTTATCGCATTTTTACCGAACATTTGGACTTACGAAGGGTAAGTGAATATCGCGAAGATGAAAGTTGGCGTTTGTTGCATGGTAATGCGCCGTCTCATCGATCGACGCATGTGACCGATTATTTGACCAAAAATCACATTTTAACCATTAACCACTCCCCGTATGCCACCGAGCGACTTCTTTCTTTCCGGAATAATGCATTTTCCCATGAAAGGAAAGCGTTATGCAGACGTAGAGGCCATTCAAAAGGTTTGTACCGGCATATTGGGGTCCATATTGGCCAACGAGCTAAAACACTCGTTCGATGCTTTTAGACCATGCAAAAAGCTGTATTGAAGCAGAGGGAGACTATTTTGAATAAAATAAATTGATTTTGCCCAAAAACCCATTTGTTATGTTTTTTTTTGTTTTTTGAAAAGTCCTGTTTACTTTGGAAAAATCCTTGTACCATGTAAAATAAAATTGATTTTTGTTTTAGTTTAGACTAGAATACCAGAATACCTCTTACGATTGTAAACTTGCAGTGGTTACCTCCTTGCAGTACTAGAAGCCAAGATTCCACACTTTACGGGCTTATGAATTGCTATGAAATTCGTAAGAAACAGGTACAAAATTAAATTAATTTTTTCCCTAAACGTTTTCTTTCGATAAGGTCCCCAAATTATCGATAACACCTCTTCTAGTCGTTTAAGATTTTTTAAGGCGTTACATGGGTTTACGGGTTTCAATAAATCGATTTTAGTTTATGCCTTATTAAATTCTAGAATATTTTCCTAAATTTTCAATTTGATCAGAGTAATTATTTCCAAAAATTTTGAGAATTTCTTTGCTAATAATGTATGTTTGTAACAATAAAGCATTCTACTAAAATATTTAATGTCTTATATGAGAATATTTAATGTTTCATATGTGAAAAAATTTTTGAAAAAATGCTGTTTTTGTGATACTTTTTTTTATAACATATTCCAGGTAACTTCGCAGGCCTTGGCGCTGACATGTTGGACGTTCTGATTGACTCCATCTACACATTCGTGGAACAGTATGAAGTCGAGAAAACCGTAATATTATATAAATTGGATGTCATTGGCGAGGGAACACAATCGTGAAAGTGATTTGGACAAGCTTTCCACACATGCGCTCACAAAGTTTCATTATACATTGGGTTGACGCACACGTAAAACCCACTTTCCGGCATTGACAGATAAGCACCTCCGTTTGACATATCATCCCACGCCCGGAACCACTAACTCCTCACACTCGCACGCTGGTTGCCGTCAAATATTACACGCCAATCAAAGCGCATATGGAGAAGCTGCGTTTCATTATTCATTACAAATGTGCAACTCTATATTTAGTTGTATTTAATACTTTTTTCTTAAATAAAACATAAAAATATATAAAAGATAAAAAAGAAGATAATGAAAACAGTCGAAAGACTCTCAAGAATATACTAAACATAATAAGACAAATTAACTCTTACTGTGGAAATCATGTTTTTTTTTAGTAAATTGCAAAACTTGGACATTAGTCAAATAAAAATTTTTAAATAAAAAAAATATATTTTTATTTACTTTTAATAATAGAAAAATCACCTTCTTCATTACTTCTAATTTACCAAAACTTCTCCCAAATCACTTTAATTTGACACCAAAATCATCAAAATCGGTTAAGTTTTGCCGGAACTATTTATGAAAAAGTAATTTTTCTTCGTTTCTTCCAATTTTCCAAGATTCGACTTCAATCCCGTCAATTTGACAGCAAAATCATCAAAATCGGTTAAGAATTGCAGAAATTACGAAAAAATCGGCATTTTCTTTTCCAAAACTCCTCTCAAATTCCTTTAATTTGGGACCAAAATCATCAAAATCGGTAAAGATTGGCCGATTTTACAAAGAATCTCCATTTTCTCCGTTTCTTTCAATTTTCCACAATTCCTTTTCAATCCCGTCAATTTGAAATCAGAATAATCAAAATCGGTTAAGAATTGCAGAAATTATAGAAAACCCGCATTTTTTTTAATTTTTCCAAAACTTCTCTCAAATCTCTTTAGTTTGACACCAAAATCGGCTAAGATTTTCTGCCCCAAAAATTATTTCTGGATCCGCCCCTGATGTAGTTGCATTGCATTTATTGAATTCCAAATAATTAAACCTGTGTCATAAATAATTTGTATTGCGATGAGTAAAAATTGGGGCTGAAAGCCACATTTACAAAACTAAGCATTTTAAAATTATAAATCTATAAAATGGTCTCAAATTACATTTGTATGGACATACATATGTAAGTATAAATAGCCTTAGCATTTCTTGATGTGGTGGAAATTGGATAATAAGCACGTCCAATAGAAAAACTTCACATTCACTAAATGTTACCATAATGTTTGTAGGGTATTGTTGCATACGAATCCGTATAAAAATTATACACTTGGATTGGCGTTACCAACTTCTACATGAAATCCAGTACCCCAGTTACAAGTACACCTTTTTAAATTCAAAATTGTATGCCAAAAATTATACAAACATTCTAATGTCAAAGTTTAAAAATGGTAGCAAGTACAACCACACATAATTCCCATATAACTCATATTTACGTTCCTACTAAAAATGGTTGAACCAGATACCAATTTTGACGGTTCCAGTTGACTTTCAAATTGATTTAACACGTCCATTTGACTTTATAATATTCATATCGGTCAATATGAAAAATAAGATACCTTATCCAAATTAAGTTACATACTTTTTATACTCTTGCTATAGAGCAGTGTTTCCCATATGGGCAGGTGTCAAGGGGGGCGGTAAGAAACCCCCAAATGGGGGCGTTGTGTAGAGGCCTGGGGGTTATTTGTAATTTTATTTAGCTAGGAGGCCTCTTAGACAACGACTACATGAGCTCTCGACTCTCAACAACAACTTGCGAACATCAACTAATATGATTAAAAGATTGCTCAAACTCGGTTCTATATTTCAATCCTCGTAGTTCATATATCTGTCCTATTTTATTGAAAATAGAAAAAATGAAAATCATGTCAATCGGTCGCTCCGTTTCATAACAGGGCATTTCTACAGGATAGAATTTATGGAATACCAACTGTCAAACGTATTGCTATTGCCATTGCCAAATCTAACGGGTGATTTTTTTGAGGTTAGGATTTTCATGCATTAGTATTTGACAGATCACGTGGGATTTCAGACATGGTGTCAAAGAGAAAGATGCTCAGTATGCTTTGACATTTCATCATGAATAGACTTACTAACGAGCAACGCTTGCAAATCATTGAATTTTATTACCAAAATCAGTGTTCGGTTCGAAATGTGAAAATCCGCTTTTTATCGACAAATTTTTTGTTCAGCGATGAGGCTCATTTCTGGTTGAATGGCTACGTAAATAAGCAAAATTGCCGCATTTGGGGTGAAGAGCAACCAGAAGCCGTTCAAGAACTGCCCATGCATCCCGAAAAATGCACTGTTTGGTGTGGTTTGTACGCTGGTGGAATCATTGGACCGTATTTTTTCAAAGATGCTGTTGGACGCAACGTTACGGTGAATGGCGATCGCTATCGTTCGATGCTAACAAACTTTTTGTTGCCAAAAATGGAAGAACTGAACTTGGTTGACATGTGGTTTCAACAAGATGGCGCTACATGCCACACAGCTCGCGATTCTATGGCCATTTTGAGGGAAAACTTCGGACAACAATCATCTCAAGAAATGGACCCGTAAGTTGGCCACCAAGATCATGCGATTTAACGCCTTTAGACTATTTTTTGTGGGGCTACGTCAAGTCTAAAGTCTACAGAAATAAGCCAGCAACTATTCCAGCTTTGGAAGACAACATTTCCGAAGAAATTCGGGCTATTCCGGCCGAAATGCTCGAAAAAGTTGCCAAAATTGGACTTTCCGAATGGACCACCTAAGACGCAGCCGCGGTCAACATTTAAATGGAATTATCTTCAAAAAGTAAATGTCATGAACCAATCTAACGTTTCAAATAAAGAACCGATGAGATTTTTGCAAATTTTATGCGTTTTTTTTTTTTAAAAAAGTTATCAAGCTCTTAAAAAAATCACCCTTTATATGTGGGCATTTGCTATCATAATATAATCATAAGATAAAGATCCTTTTTTTTACAAATTTCTAGGAAAAATGAGAATTTATATTTTTGGACTACTATATAATAATTGTGCTTAAGCATTCCTATATAAACAATGTAATATTTATTTTATATTCATTTGTGGTTTTGCGCGCAATAGATGAGCATTACTTACGCCTCCTTTACACTACTCGCGAAGTTAAACGTATTTCTCAAAGCAAAACAATGTCGGAAGTAAAAAAGAAGAGACGGCAATACTGTGCGGAATACATTAGGGGTATTCAGACCGAAGCCTGTTAATTTAGTAACGAATTACTTGATACTTCGTTAAAAGGCTTAACTGTGAACATACTTTTTGCTCTACCTTGGTAGTATGGTAAATTTTATTCCGAAACAGCTGATTCAATTTTATTAAGGAGTTAAAATGCCTCAACAAAGTGCAAAATCAAAAATTGTCAATCATTTAATTGAAAATTATTAAATTATTACTTATTACTGGTAAGTACTTTAAATTGATGTACAGAGGAGCATGGAACTAACTTTCAAATTATTTCAAGACATATTTAGTGAAGATGAAGATTTGGTAGAGGATACCATTGACGAGGTGTATGAGGATTTGCTCATTACACTAAACTGTCGTAGAGGTATAGAAAATATTGTTCCAAAGTCAATTCACTGGTGCGATGATATTTTAACCACAATGGATGACAATCGGTTCCGTCAAATGCTGCGTGTAGACCGAACTCAATTTACTCACTTATTGACCCTCATATCAAGTGACGAAGTTTTTAAAAAATGTAGTGGCAAGCAATTCCCGATTGATATACACCTAGCGGTCGTTCTATATAGATTGTGCTCTTCTGGAGAAAGTGCATCGATACGAAAAATTGCGTCAACTTTTGGGATTGGTAACGGAGGAACGTTAACAAATATTACTCGCAGAGTATTCAAGGCATTTTTAAAACAACTCCATTTATATATATATTGGCCAGATAATACTGAGCGCTTTTTAATAGTGCGAGAAACGTTCAAAGAACTACCATTTTGTTTAGGTTACGTGGATGGCACTGAAATAAAACTCGTCGAATCCCCAATAAAAAATCATGAAGCGTTCTTTCCCAGAAATCATATATATGCAATTAAAGCTCAAATGGTTTGCGACTACGAGCTCAAAATTCGCGATTTTGTTTCAGGACAAGAGTGGATTGCTGGAGACTCTGCTTACCCCCTCAGTAACATTATTATAACGCCCTACAGAAGCAACTCTCAACAATTTGAACAACCTAAAAGAAAACAAGTAAGGAAGGGCTAAGTTTCGGGTGTCACCGAACATTTTATACTCTCGCATGACAAAGTGATAATCGAGATTTCATTATCCGTCATTTACATATTTTTTTATTTTGCTGTAAAATTAATTAGAATTAAATTCTAAGAGATTTACCGATATTTTCGGTGAAAATTAGGTTAGGTTAGGTTAGGCACTGAGTTCTTCGTGTTCGATACCAGAGACCTCGAAAGTTATAGTCCGATCACGACATTTTTCCACAAGGGATACCTCAGCTCAAATACCGTATTTGTGTAAAGTTTTTTCTGCTATCATCATTGGTTCCTAATGTATATATTATACAGAGAAGGCATCAGATGGAATTCAAAATAGCGTTATATTGGAAGAAGGCGTGGTTGTGAACCGATTTCACCCATATTTCGTACATGTCGTCAGGATGTTAAGAAAATATTATATACCGAATTTCATTGAAATCGGTCGAGTAGTTCCTGAGATATGGTTTTTGGTCCATAAGTGGGCGACGCCACGCCCATTTTCAATTTTTAAAAAAAGCCTGGATGCAGCTTCCTTCTGCTATTTCTTCCGTAAAATTTGTGTTTCTGACGTTTTTTGTTAGTCGGTTGACGCACTTTAAGTGATTTTCAACATAACCTTTGTATGGGAGGTGGGCGTGGTTATTATCCGATTTCTTCCATTTTTGAACTGTATATGGAAATGCCTGAAGAAAACGATTCTGTAGAGTTTGGTTGACATAGCTATAGTAGTTTCCGAGATATGTACAAAAAACTTAGTAGGGGGCGTGGCCACGCCCACTTTTCCAAAAAATTACATCCAAATATGCCCCTCCTTAATGCGATCCTTTGTGACAAATTTCACTTTAATATCTTTATTTATGGTTTAGTTATGACACTTTATAGGTTTGTTTTCCGCCATTTTTTGGGCGTGGCAGTTTGCCGAGTTTGCCCATCTTCGAACTTAACCTTCTTATGGAGCCAAGAAATACGTGTACCAAGTGTCATCATGATATCTCAATTTTTACTCAAGTTACAGCTTGCACGGACGGACGGACAGACGGACGGACGAATTTTAACTCTGATCACTTTGGTATATATAACCCTATATCTGACTCTTTTAGTTTTAGGACTTACAAACAACCGTTATGTGAACAAAACTATAATACTCTCTTTAGCAACTTTGTTGCGAGAGTATAAAAATTCAACAAACAGCATAGCAAATTGAACACTGTTTCGGCTTATTAAAAGAGCGATTTTGTAGTTTAAAAGAGCTCAGGATTCGAATTCGAAATAAAAGTAGTCAAAAATACTGTAACGAATGGATACTAGTATGCTGCATTCTTCACAATATACTACTTGATAACAGTGAAAATAAGAATTTCAACGAGAGTACAAATGAAGACATTTATGAAGAAGAAGTGGAAGAAACGATCTCAAGTAGCTTTGAATTAAAAAGACAATCGTTATATCATCTTATGTTTCCAAATGCTGTTTTATTAAATTAAAAATTATAATTAAATCAAAAATTCATTTTTCATTTTTATATATGTACATATAAAAAGTTGTATCACTTCAAGTTATCACATTTAGATGCATTTATACATTCTTAAAAATTATTATACAAAACATACATATAAAATTGTTACATATTATATTTGCACTTTAGTTCAATCATCACCAGTCTTTCTTTTTGCTCTAACTCCAAATTTTTTTATTTCAAAATCTTTATTTAACTTTTCTCTGTCCAATTCTAGCTTTAACTTTTCCAAATTTAACTTTTCTTTTTCAATTTCTATTCGTTGCTCAAAAAACTGTTCTCTTTTCTTTTGTATATCTTTAAGTTCACTAAGAATATTTTTTGGAGCACGTTTTTTCACTTTTTCGAGGAACGACGGAGTGGTAGGAGGATCTGTTGCTACCTCTGCTCCTACTGTTGTCTGTTCTGCTTTGTCGTTAAGTGAACCCGATGGTTCCGCAGATGATTGTGATAATTCGGCTGGAATTTCCACTACCTCTACAAGGTCTGCAAAATCGCTGCAGTATTGTGACACTTCAGGGTTGTACGTCTCTACAACACAATTGGCTTCGGATTTACTCCCAAATAGAACCGAAAACCGTCCATAATTCGGACACATTTGTGAAAGTTTTGCTGAAAGAACGGAGAATTATTAAACAACCAAAAAAGTTTCACTTAACATTAAATCCGCATTTACCTTTTATTGAGGAAACATCATCGCCAACGTCTATTCCAGCACCAGTCGATTTGCGCCACTCCTCAGCTTTATTATACATCTGCTTCCAGTACAGGACCTTGCAGCGCAACATGTCCGTAGTCGCATCGATATTTGTTGTTTCAACTAATTTTTTGGTTTCTATAAAAAAACGTATTAAAGTGTTTAGTTAAAGCTAATTCTATAATATAAAGAACTACCTCAATTTCCACATTTTCTAGTAAATATTCTAGAATCAAATGGTTTTTCTCCTCACTCCATTTTTTTGAGGCTTTGCCCTCTTGCGTATTTTCTTTTGAGGTTCCACTGAAAATAAGTATTTATTGAAATAAAAAGCAACTATTTGTTAAAGATATACTTACTTTTGCAAAATTTTTCCAAACTCACGAAGTGTGCACCAAATTTATTTACCCCTTTAAAAATAAGCAACGAACGCCAGACTTATTTTTCCGTTGAAAATGAATAAAGCAACGAACAACAAACAAACAGCTTATGTGATATTACCGAGTAACGAAACAATTATCAAGCTTGCCAGCTGGATAGTTTGTTACTCGGTAAAACGATAGTCTGTTAATTTTACAAAAACAAAATACATGTAAAAACTACCGAACTAACGACTAACGAATTAACAAGACTGGTCTGAATACTCCTATTAAATTCGGATTCATTGAAAATCCCACAAACCCATCCTCGCCTTTGTGTCTTCTATGTCTAAAAACATTTTCGAATGAAGCAATGAAACCTTCAAAACTGCAAGATCATTTGAATAATGATTGATGAGAAAGAGATTCCTTTGAAAAATATTATTTCAATTGCTACGGATGGCGCTACGGCTATGATAGGGTGCCATAAAGGCTTAATAGCGCACTTAAAAAATAAAATTCCAGATGTCCTTGGTGTACATTGCGTTATTCATAGACAACATTTAGTTGCTAGAAACTTAAGTGAAAAACTATTTCAATCACTGCAATATGTCATCAAAGCAGTCATTAAAATCCGCAACAGCTCTTTGAATGATAGATTATTTCATTAGCTTTGTGTTACTAATGACGAGGATTTCAATCGTTTGTTGTTTCATACTGGCTATCAAGAGGCAATTGTCTGACTCGATTCTACAACCTGTTTGACTCTGTTAAAGAGTTCTTGGAAACTAAAGATACAGAATTTCAAGACAAGCTCATAACATCAAAGAATGATAAAGCTTACTTGACAGACCTGTGTAAATTGTTCAACGACATGAAACTCCAACTGCAAGGCGATAAACTAAATTTAATTAAAACAAAAAATGTCGTTGCTGCTTTCGCAGCCAAACTGCTTCTACACAAAAAGAATCTGGGCTGACGTGAGTTTCACAATTTTCCGAATTTATCAGTATCATGCAGTAACGACAAATTGTTTGCCTACTGCCAACATTTGGAAAACCTCCACATTGACTTCACCGAACGATACCAGGACATTTTGAACTTGGAAATACTAGACTGGGTGTTGGATCTGTTTTCAAATGTCAACACAGCAATGTCACCTCAGCTGGAAAAAGAACTTATAGAATTGACAACAAACGAGGAAATAAAAATCAAGTTCAAAAATGGTTACCAAGAATTTGGCTACAAAAACCGATCTCGCAATTGTACCCTGAATTGTGGTCAATCGTTCAACGATTCTTGATAGCATTCTCATCGTCATATTTGTGTGAACGTGGATTTAGTGCTGTGACAACACTGCTTACTAAAAATAGAAATCGTTTGCTTGTTACCGAACGTGGAGACTTGCGACTGTTCTTGAGTAAATTGGAACCTGATATTAACAAACTTATTAAACAGCATCAGATTCATCCTTCACATTAGCTTTTATATATGGATCGATTATTTTAGTTTTATTTTTAATAAAAGATTCTCTGGTTTAATACTATAAAATTGTGTTTCAATAATCATTCTTATTGGCAGGTGGAGCCCATAAGAGTTAACTTGAGACCTAAGCGCCGTTGTATGTTACCTACTGCGCTCAGGTTTCAAGTTGCTGGTTATAGTAAAAGTTTCGTTTAGAATTCTCCGTTAATATACACATATAGGTCACAATAATTAATTTGAAGTTATAGTGGTTTTTAAATAGGTGAAAAAATGGGGGCGCTAAAAAATATTTATTCTCAAAGTGGGCGGTAGACAAAATAAGTTTGGGAACCACTGCTATAGAGTATTATAGTTTTGTTCAGCTAACGTTTGTACCACCTAAAACTAATGTGACTGACAGTACTACCAACCTAAAAAATATAATTCTGCAAATCCTTCGGCGCGCGCAGTTTAAATTCAAATGTCATCTTATTTTTTGGGCACAGTACATATATATGTAAAAATAACCTTCCGATGTTTTTTGGCTGTACCTAATTTTTTAAAAAATTAAAAACTTTTATTCTGCTTTTGTATTATTTTTTATTTGGTATTTTAATTTTTTTTCATCAAGTCGAGAATATGATATCATGTAAATGGCCGCCGCCACAGTTGATTGTAACTTGAGCCCTTTTTATGGCATTTTCCATCACTTTGACAAGAACTTCCGGCGATAGGTCCGGAAAAAGTTAAAAAAGCCTCTCAAAACGAAGTCTGGAGCGGTCAATCAGGCGATCTTGCAGGTCAGTGCAAATCGCCAAAACGGGAGATTAGGTGCCCGGGAAATGCATCCTTCAGCATATCGGTTGTGGCACGTGCAGTATGTGCCGTTGCACCGTCCCACCGTCATGTTGAAACCACATGTTTTCCAATCCCAATTCATCAAGTTGCGGTAAGAAGAACTCGCTGATCATTGCTCTGTAGCGCTCACCACTCACAGTAACTGTTTGGCCCGCGACGTCTTCGAAGAAAAAAGATCCGATAACTCCTCCAGCGAAAACAGCTTACCATACAGTGACTTTGAGCGGGTATAATGGCTCTTCGTGGGTTACACGCGGATTTTCAGTGCTCCAGAAGCGTAAATTTTGCTTATTTACTAATAATAATAATAATAATAATATGCTGTAAACACCTTCGACTGATACTCATTTATGTGGCACGTCATCTGGTCGATGTCGACCGCGCTTCCATGACAACCTCAGCAACAGCAGCAATATTCTCTGCACAACGGCTACTCCGGGGTCTGTCACGCCTGGCAGCATCTCGTGTTGTGCCAGTCTCTTCGAGGCGAGCGGCTAAACGTCGCAGTGTTTTACCAGTAGGCGTCGGACGGCCAGGAAATCTGCGACGAAATTCACGTTGTGCCAAAGTCACCGACCGACTATTGGTCAAATAAATAGTCACCAATAACCCGCGTTCTGGAGCAGTCTAGCGTACAATTGTTTATTTACATGTATTTCGTATGTGTTTACTACACAAATGTGAAAACAGAATTGACATTACAGGTCAATTGCAAAATTTATGGCATCTTCTGATAGGAAGATTACTTTTTGTATAAAGGATCAAGGTGACGATAAAAGTTGAAATCCGGTCGACTGGCTGTCTGTCCGTCCGTGCAAGCTGTAACTTGAGTAAAGATTGATATATCTTGATGAAACTAACAAGTTTAATGTATAAATCTTCTTAACCATTAAAGCTACAGCAACCAAATTCGCCCAGCACGAAAATTACAAGAACTCCTACCGATAGTATGGAAATGGATGAAATCGGAAGATAACCAGCTCACTCCTCATATAACGGTACTGCTCATAACTACAAAAACTGCATTAAATCGATAACTAAATGTCTCAGAGATGTTAAAATTTGTCGCCAGGATGTTATAACTAGGCTTTTAAGGGGCTGTGGTAAAAATTACCGTGGCAATACGGTGTATATGCCCGTAAAGAAGAAGAAAATTATTTTCCCTGGAGGTAAATGTGTTAAATCAAATGTTCATACTAATCAACCAGCAACGCCTGAGGAGCTCGAAGAGAACATTCAGGGCACTACATACAAGGAGTGTTCCAAAGTAAGCAGAGAAAATGGTTTTTTCTGCAAAATCAATTTATTTTATTCAAAAAAGTCTCCTTCTGCTTCAATACATCTTTTTTCACGGTCCAAAAGCATATCGACCGAGTGTTTTAGCTTGTTGGCCGGTATGACCGCCAGTATGCCGGTGCAAACCTTTTGAATGGCCCCTACGTCTGCATAACGCCTCCTTTCATATGCAAATGCATTTTTCCGAAAAAGAAGAAGTCGCACGGTGCCATATCCGGTGAATAAGAGGAGTGGTTAATGGTTAAAATGTGATTTGTGGTCAAATAATCCGTTACAAGTGTTGATCGATGAGACGGCGCATTATCGTGCAACAAACGCCAACTTTCATCAACCGTGCCCACATCTTTCGTATGCTCAAATGTCAAAATGCGATAAATCGATGTCTTGGAGATGTTCAATTCCATTTCCATGAACTTCAGTGATGATTTCTGCTGATTCTTTATGAATTCACGCACAGTTTCGATGAAATTTCCGGAGATCACGGATTTTGATTGGCCCACATGTTGAGCGTCATTTATGTCCTCATGACTACTTTGAAAACGTTGAAACCACTCGTGCACTCAGCTACAGGATAGGCAATCATCACCATAAACTTGTTTCATCAATTGAAACGTTTCTGTAAAACTTTTACCAAGCTGTACTCTGCCCAATATGGGTATATATATTGATATATGTATATATATATTGAACAAAGTCCAGTTCTGCATATGATCATTATTAATCTCTATTACGTTATTATGTTATTATTTTTAATGTAAGATATTACAAAGAATTTGCTTGATTTGTACCGTTTCATTAATTAAAGAAATAGTATATTGTAAGCAAAAGAGTTTCTGAACAAATAATATAATTATATAATGTACATACTTGTATATAAAACAACATTTTAGTGTTTCAGTGCAATCGATTTAGACGATTAGTTCGAGTGGTTTCTACCACTTAACTTCTGGCAGTTATCCATTTTTAATTATTTAAAATATAGATCTATTGCTTTCTGTTACGTCAATCGAGACTATATTGGTATATTATATGGCAGGATACATAATATATAGTCTTAGCGGGGAAAAATTAAAGTCAGAACTTCCTCAATTGCACACACGTACATATATATAATTTAATCGTTTCAATATACTCACATAAGGGCAGCATCTTTATTAAACCGCTTAAATGGTGGTGAAAGCACTTGCGCAGGTCTTCTGGAAGCTACAGCACACAACGTGGAAAGCAATAACCATTTACGGCAAAACATTTATAAATTAAAGTGCCTAGCAACGCATAACACAAATAGGAGCCATCCCCTTGTTGTAAACTCTAAAGAGAATCCTGATTTATATTTAGTATAACTGACTGGAATGTAGAGAAAACGTTAACGCCCATTTTAAATTCCATTGCAAGGATACATGAACAAAAAACGTTTGCTCTTCTTTATCATGATTGTATTTCTCTCAGACGGAATTTGGTGGTGATCTGTCAAATAAATATGTTATCATAGACATACTGCCTGTCAGCGCCACACCTGTACTCCGCAGGCAACTTCTTTAATTTTAATTTAATTTTTGAAAAATCGTGATGAGACTTAGTACTATAATATAGTATTGTCTAACACTATTCCAACTTAAAGTTTATGAAATAAAACTGATGAGTAATAAATGTAATCGTTCAAAACTGGTAAAAATTTATATTGTCTTAAAAATTCAAATTTTATTTTATGATTAGAATGAGTCCTTTGTCCTGGTAAGCACATTTCATGGAGCAAAGGATTATTTCGCGATGCTTTTAATGGATATAAAAACATTATCGTGTTGGAAAATTCAATGTTAATAGAGGTAACTCCTTATCACTATTTTTGAACAAAAGCAACAAAAATTAAAAATTACTGTGCTATTTTTCATGTGCAGAAAAATATTTGCTGAAGTAAATCAGAGTACGTATATGTATACTTCTTAATGCAAACTTGACACCATCAACTATTGGTTTTAGCCGAATTCACTACTCTCATTGTAACAAATTATCAACAGGACAAATTCATACTATATTTAGAGTAATTTTGTAGCGAAATGGATCGCTTGAAATTATTTTTCTACTTAATTAAAATTAAAATTTATATTATATTAATATTTGTAGACTTCGTTTTTATCGCGGATTTTTTACGATATATTTCGTAAATTTTGTTAAGTTATCCTTTGGAAAAATAACTTTCGTGGGTTGTCGAAGGAAAATATGGACATCTATATATGGATAACTTAACAAAGTTTACGAAAAATATCGTAAAAAATTCGCGATGAAAACGAAGTCAACAAATTTTAATATATAAAAGTTTTAGCCATAATTTTTTGATGCACAATTTTTTTGTTAATTATGCATTTGCAGAGTTACTATAGCAAATGTAACCATCTTAAAACAACAAATTCCAAACTTACTTTTTAAGATTTAATATAATTTTTATTTCAAAAGTTATCGTATATAGTTAGTTATAACTTAAACTTAAATTAAACCTCGCTTCCTTGAAAATTTTCGAAATATATTTGTTCTTAAACTATGTACCTATACATATTGACATTCTCACTCATTTTAAATATGTTTAGCCTCCCTGCTTTTTGATAATTGTGTCAATAATGCAACCATAATTTTCACTATTTTAAAAATTCTATACACAGTGAGGAATTCCGTTATACCTCAGCTCCCTCTAAAATACCTCTGTTTACTGTAAATCCATATTTGCTCACAAGTAGACACATTTCCTTTATTACTCGAAGTTATTATTAGGTCAAATATAATACAATGATTCAAAATTTACTATTGATAATTATTCTAGATACATATAAACCTTGGTAAATAATTATTATTTGGGAGACATTTCTTCGAAAAAACAATTTATTAGATATATGTATATGTAGTCGGAATGTCTCATTTTATTTATGTTTCTCCATTTCTATCGTCTATAAATTATTTATTTTATACGATAAGTAGGTGGTTCAAATATGAACTATTTGCTTATGTTTACATACTTGTATATTTATGAATGAATGTGTGAAATAAGCGTTGTGATCAATTATATTGATTACGACTCAGTGGCTGTTTAGTTTCATTACCGGATATCAAAATCGTGGAAGTAAATCATCTTTTTCATACATAAGTATACTTCACATTCCATTAAGTGAGAATAATTAAAATGTTTAGATTCCAGAAAATCGGGTGAAGGTACATTTTATTTGTTTCCTTTTAATTTCGCTAAGTCTTTTTTACCAATCAATTATAATATAAACCCATAAATAAAATTGTCCTCAACAGAAGCAAGCAATTGATTTCCATAAATCTAATTCGGATACAAAGTTAATTAATTCAAATGTGACAAAGCAAATGGAAACTTGCAAGGACGAAGTAGAAGATGCGCATAAATTATGAAGAAAATTAGTTACATTAGAAAGAGGATGAAATTCCCTTGAATGGGGTCACTTGTGTACTTGTGAGTTATGATAGCAACGGCACCGTCAAGAAAAGCTGCTTAAGGTGAATTATTTTAACAAGGTAATAATATAAATGCTTACACATCGCGGTGTGATATAAGTACATATTTATGTGTATATAAAATATATGTACATTATTCTGCGGATGTACGGATGACTGTATATTTGATTTATTAAATTGGCCTATGAACGCTATTTTTATTACAGACATTAATTTATAAATGAACTTAGAGATAGACGATTATAAAAATATGCATACAAATATTTTGGTATATAACTTACACATTTATATACACACGAATTGCGTAGCTTTTAAGACTTTTATAATAAATGTAAATATGATTAAATGTCGAAATTCATATCATTTTAAGTGTTTATACATATATAAGTACACTAATTATTTGACAGTTTGCAACCTTTTAGTTGTTGTTAAATAAATAGAATTGAACAATAAGTTAAATATTGATATAAATCTAGTTTTGCACTATAATTCGTTAAATAAATGTATACAATCGAATTAATGAAGTGTTTGTGAATACAAAAATGCAAAATGTAAGTGTAAAATTTATTTTAAATCGAAAATTATGTACTTCAAATAGTAGTAATTTTCAACTTTAACTGGGGAGTAAGGTTTTAAAGGCAAAAAATGGAATATTTGTGTTTTTTTGCGAAATGAGTAATATTGTATAATTTTATCAAATTTTTTAAATTTAATGAGATATTATTGTACAACTTTTGAAGTATATTAGAAAAAAATTAGGGAGGGAGTTAGTAAGAAACTACTAAAATAGCGATAAAACAGTAAATAAATACGCCAGAGATATTAAATAAACAATGATGCAAGAGGACTTTATAGATGGCACACATTTAATTGAAAATCCATACCTCGATCGATCTCAACCATGTTTAGTATACAATATTATCTTGACATTGACAACCACGCCTACTTCCCATATAAGATAATTTTAAATTCTATCAGATTCTTTCCTTATTCAGTATGCAAATAAATCATTGAATGTATCGTGATAAAACTTTACGCGAACAGTGTCTCTGAGGTCTGGCACCATATGACCAAAAATTATCTAAATCTAAAGCTTTTGAAGCCCCAACAAATATTTGATTCAAAGTTCCAAACTCGAAGTTTTTATTGAAAATATGGATCAACATGTGAGATACAGTAAGTGAAATTCGCAAAGACTCTAGATCTGGTATGTAGGTAGTCAGTAAGTCAGCACTTCTCCTAGCTCCCATATATCTAATTGAAGAGGTTTCGAACTTCTGGAGTATAAAATCTTCGGGTACACCCGAACTTAGCCCTTCTTCACTTGTTCTAATAACGGTTCATCTTTTTGCCCAAAATTGATAAAATTAGGTAAAAATTTGCCCTAAACCTCATATAACTACCAAACCTTGTGAGTTGCGGAGGAATGGTTTCGACGATTCAGAGCGGGTGAAAATGACACCAGGGATAAGCCAGCCGCCGGAAGACCTGTAACGACAAATACCGATCAAATTATGGAAAACATCGAGTTAGAGCGGCATGTGACATCTCGTGACATCCCCCAGAAGATGGGAGTTAGTCAACAAAAAATTTTAAACCATCTGCAGAAGGTTGGATACACAAAAAAACTTGATGTTTGGGTGCCGCATGATTTGGCGCAAAAAAACCTTCTGGACCGAATCAACGCCTGCGATATGCTGCTGAAACGGAACGAACTCGACCCATTTATGAAGCGGATGGTGACTGGCGACGAAAAATGGATCACATACGACAATATAAAGCGAAAACTGTCGTGGTCGAAGGTCGGTGAATCGTCCCAAACAGTGGGCAAGCCGGGATTGACAACATAGGAGGTTTTGCTGTGTGTTTGGAATTGGAGGGGAATTATCCACCATGAGCTGCTCCCATATGGCCAGACGCTTAATTCTACCATCTACTGCGAACCACTGCACACTGGTCGATTTCATAGGCCAAAAATAAAAAAAAAAGTTTGAAATTTGCCATTGTTTGTATCAACAATATTTCTTAAAATACCAATAAAACTAACTGTAAATATATTTTTTGTCTATCCCATTCGTACGCCCTACGAAAAGCGAGAGAAGTGAGACAATAGAAACACGCGAATGTGCAGTGAAAATAGCTTAAAATTTTTCTCTCATAAAAAAATTAAATTTTAGCATTAAATCGCGTTTAATCACCGTAAATTAAAATGAATATTGAAAAAAAAGGTAAAGACTATATAACTAATCGAGTTTTTTGTAATAATATATTGACCTATTTTTTTTAAATTATTGTTTTACCAGTGACCTGTTGAGTGGTGTACTTTTCTTTATATATTGATTTTAGCTATAGAAAAAGTAGTTATCCCCGTCTCGCGTTTTTAATTTTAGCTGCTACCTTTTGCTCCTCTCTGTGTTATTCGTGTTATTCTACCAAGCATTTTTTGTGTTGTTTTGCTTATGCATACGTTCGTGTACGTACTTGCTTACGTGAGTATTTTGTTTTTGTGTTTTGTTCGTTATTTGTTTGAGCTTTATTTTTAATAATATCATTTTGCTAATTTCATGAAACGTTTGTCTTATTCGTACATATATTCAGGCACATCATATCAATGTCAACTTTTCCGCATTTATATTTTTGAGATGTGGTGTTTAGAAAAAAGTTAATTTGCAGATAAAGCTAAAAAAGTATATGACGAGCTAAAACAAAGATTTGAATCTGATGGTTACGAAGATGTTGAAAGTAGTGTTATGAAAAGACTAAATTATATATTTAAACAATTTGGAGAAATGTGGAAAAAAAACAGAAGGGCAAAATCCAAAGTTATCGAAAAAAATTCCGATTGGTTTGCACAACATGAATGTATATTATTAAGTCGACAATCATCTATGTACATTGAGTCAAAATCGAGGACGTCCTAGATTAAGTTTGGTAGAGTGCTCAGGAAGAACCAAGCGGCGACGGATAGCAGATTTAGCAGAACTCGATGTGTCCGCTGCTGATGATTTGCGTTTGGCTTGTAGTCAACCGAATCCGTTGATATTTCCAGCAAAAGCGTGTGAAGTAATTTCACTTATAAACGAAGCCAATTTAACAAAGAATCAATATCTACTTATTAGAAGCTTCGTAAACAATAAATTTGATATTAACTTCTTTCCCTGTTATGATAATATTGTAAAGGAAAAACAGAAAAGTTATCCTGAGCAAATAAGAGTTTCAGAAGCTGTCGCGGAAGTTGAGCTACAAAAATTATTGGACCACACTGCGTCGCGAATTTTAGAGATGCAAAGCGATGTGATTAATGAACTCGAGGAGTCCTCTAATTACCTAAAATTATTAGGAAAATGGGGATTTGATGGTAGCTCTTTGCAGAGCGAATATAAGCAAAAATTTGAAAATAATGATTTGGAAGACAGTAATTTATTTATCACGTCATATGTTCCTCTCCAACTTATAACAAAATCTAAGAATGATGAGGAGCATAAAATAATTTGGAAAAACCCTCGACCGTCGTCCACCCGCTATTGCCGCCCCGTTCGAATTCAATTTCAAAAGGAATCAGTTCATTTAACCAAAAATGAAGAGTTATATTTTAAAAACAAAATTCAACTATTAACTCCCACTGAATTCAAAACAGCTACCAACCGAAAATTTTATATTGATCATATTCTTCAACTAACTATGGTGGATGGCAAAGTATGCAATGCCTTAACCGAAACCTCATCTGCAAAATGCTACATTTGCCAAGCCAAACCTACTGAGATGAACGATATTGACAAATGCTTACAAAAAGAAGTACGAACAGATCGCTACGAATTTGGGTTGTCTCCATTACATGCCTACATTCGGTTTTTTGAATATTTTCTTCACCTTTCTTATAGACTTGAAATAAGACAATGGCAAATAAGGGACTCAGAAGATAAACAACGATTTCTGCGAAGGAAACAAAGTATTCAGTGCGAGTTTCGTAAAAACATGGGTTTAATTGTCGACAAACCTAAAACAGGTGGTAGGGGATCTTCAAATGATGGGAACACGCCAAGAAGATTTTTCAATAATGCCCATATATCTGCTGAAATAACTGGCATAGAAAAACACCTAATTGAAAATTGTGCAACATTACTGCAAGCTATATCGTCAGGGTATAAAATATTGTGGAAAAATTTAGGAAATTTGCGTTAGATACTGCAAGAGAGCTAACATTCAAGTATTCCTGATATTATCTTCCTCCCTCAGTGCATAAAATTTTAATTCACGCTCCCGATGTTATTCAGTACGCATTACTTTCAATTGGAGAGCTCTCTGAAGAAGCTGCTGAGGCAAGGAATAAGGACGTTAAATTGTATCGACTCCATCATACACGAAAGAACTCACGGGTCGCTACAAATCAGGACTTGTTTAACCGATTACTTTTAAGCTCAGATCCTCTGATCACTGGTCAACGAAAATTACCAAGCAAAAATACATCGATTTTATTAAAATCAGTTTTCGATTTAGTTGAATAATACGCAAAAAATTTTTTTTTTATTTGCCAACTTCAACTACTTCTAATAAATTAAAATTCGTTATCATCACTATCACATTATTACAATTCTTTTGTCCTAAACTTCATTGCTTTAATAAATTAGTCAAAAGCAAAGCAAAAGATTTTGGCTCTTTTACTAATTATTTTTCAATGGGCGGGAGACGGCGTGGGTAGTGAGAGAGGGGGATCCGAAGCGGTTTATTTATATTATTATTATTGTTTTTTACTGATTATAATTTAAAAAACCTAAGATATAAATTTTACTTTGATATAAACAGTGGAAGTATTTTTGGCCGCTGATTTCATACAAGACCGTCCACTGTGCATTGGAGCGCTTGAAGCAGGCGATCGACCAGAAACGTCTAGAAAGGTGCAGTGTTCCACCAGGCCAGAAGCTACGGGAGCTCGGATGGGAGATTTTATCGCATCCACCATATAGCCCGGACTCAGTGCCAAGTGATTACCACCTGTTCCTGTCCATGGCGAACGCCCTTGTTGGTGTAAAGTTGAATTTGTCAAAAATGGCTGTCCGAGTTTATCGCCAATAAGAGGGGAATCCCCGAATCGGTATTATGAAGTTGCCGTCTAAATGGAAACATATTATCGAACGAAACGGCGCATATATGAACTAAATCCGCTCACTGTAACACCTTTTTATAAAGCATTGAATAAAGAGCAAAAAACGGAAGGGAGATATTCGACAACCTTATATAACATTTTTTAAAAGCATAAAATATTCGGTCACACCCAAATTCAGCACTTCCTTACTTGATTTATATGATTTCTCGCAAGTGTAAATGTATGACGCACACTGCGATACATACGAACCATCCCTTGAAATGCTTACAGGTTGTTTCATTTTTTTCTAATGTGTTTTTTTTTTTTTTTTGTTACTGAACTGTTCCCTGCGGTATTTGTTACAAATACATACAAACAATTACTTTGTATTTCCCAAATGCTGACTCTTTGTTGATGTGATCCTGTCACCTAACTTGACACGGAAGTTTGTCGACAAATTGAAGCAATCAACGTAGGTGTTAACATAATGAGAACATAAATGGTACGTACATATGTATGTACATATGTATGTCAAACTATTATCATTGCATTTTTATACTCTTGAAACATGTTGCTGCAGAGTATAATAGTTTTGTTCACCTAGAGTTATAAATGTATACTAGGGAATCCGGCCACGTGTTGCTGTGGTATAAATTTTATTTACGAATAAAGGCGAAAACGTTTTTATCGGTATAAGAATCCAAAGGATTGTACTTGAGATTTAATATTGATTATGTTTATACAAATAAATTTCATTGGAAAAAATAACGAATTTAAGGCTGCTTTCATATAACATCAACAATGTCCATGGTTAATTGAGATGTCCGCTTAATAGGGCGTCCATTTAATAGATCTTTCACTATATTCTTAAATTGTTTTTACTATCCTATCTTCTAAGTTGGTCGAACTGGACATAGTGTGCTAAATTTTACTAAAATCGGTTCAGTAGTTTAAGAGTCTATCGCTGACAAACGTGACACGAACTTTTTATATATAAAGACTAGCAGACCCGGTCACGCGTTGCTGTGGCTAAAGTTTTTGCTATATTATATTGTAATAAACTCTTCACGGGGAACAGTAGGAGGACATCAGTTATTAAGACCACCATGCTTTTTACACTGATGTCATTTGTAAAAAAAAACATGGCTATCCTGCATTACCCAGCAAACGCTAAGCAAAAAATAAACCAAGGAAATGCATCTGAGCTGTTAAGCACAAATCGATTTGCGCTTTTAAGTGACAACGTTGACAGTGAGAGCAACAAAACTCCTGAGAGTCGTACAAAAGTCACTAACCCCAAACCGCCGCCAATATACATAAAAGAAGAAAACTCTGGTGCTCTAGTGAAAATATTTACTCAACTTATCGGCAATAATAACTTTCATATAGTTCCGCTGTCGAAGGGAAACATTCGAGAAACCAAAGTGCAAATATACTCCGAACAGAACCTTCGTACATTGTCTAAATATTTATGTAAATGAGAAAAAGATTAAATTTTACACTTATCAACTTAAAAGTGCGAGAGGTCTGCAAGTTGTTATCAAAGGTATTGAGCCAAGTGTTGAACCCATGAAATTCCACGAAGCACTTAACCCTTTCAGCCCCGAAGTTGCTTATAAGCAACTTCTATATATGTTTGACATCGTTTAAAAAGTCAAATACACAAAAACTTCTTTAAAATACACATCTTATAGATCAACTTCATGATCATGATTAACCCTTTTAGCCCCAAAGTTGCTTATAAGCAACTTCTATATATGTTTGACATCGTTTAAAATGTCCTTTGGGGCTGAAAGGGTTAAATATCACGGTTTTAACCCCAAAAATGTTGCAAATATTTTTAATAAAAACATAATTCCACAGCTTATGTTCAAAGTTGAGCTAGAACCAGAAAACAAACAACTTGGAAAAAATTGTGTGCACCCCATTTACAAACTTCAATATTTGCTACATCGTAGGATCACTGTGGAGGAACCGCATAAAAGAAACGGCCCTGTACAATGCACCAATTGCCAAGAGTATGGTCACACCAGGTCCTACTGCACACTTCGCGCAGTGTGTGTAGCTTGTGGAGAGTTGCATGATTCTGCCACTTGCACGTAAAACAAAAAAGACCCAAATGCCAAAAAGTGTGGAAACTGTGGTGGAAACCACACAGCAAACTACAGAGGATGTCCAGTCTACAAGGAGCTAAAAAATCGGATCAACCAACGTGTAGTCTCCGAACGCAATAATAATGTACCGAACGTTGTATCCTCCAATATCAATCCGCTGATAGCTCCATCAAAAACCGTCAAGAGCGTATCGTTTGCAAACGTCCTAAAATCAGGCCTAGGAAAACCCACAGCCACAGTAACTGCGAGTCTTATTAAGCCGCAAGGACAGCAGCCCAACGTTCAATCCGGTAGTCAATCGAATATCGAAGCAATGATAGCGTCAATGCGACATAGCATGATGAATTTCATAACATTCATGCAGAACACAATGCAAGAACTCATGCGAAATCAAAACACACTGCTGCAACTGCTTGCTAACCAAACTTCAAAATAATGAGCTCGCTTAAAATTGTTTTATGGAATGCAAATGGTATACCTCGCCATAAACTAGAGCTGTCAAAATTTCTCAACGACAAGGAAATTGATATAATGCTCCTTGCAGAAACTCACCTAACCAACAAATGTGCCGGGATATATCTTCTATTGTACAAATCATCCAGAGGGAAAGGCGCATGGTGGAACTGGTATCTTAATCAGGAGTCGCATTAAACACCATTGTTTAACTGGAACTGCTGAGAGTTATCTGCAAGCAACATCAATATGCGCGCAGACAAAGCAAGGCGACATTACGTTTCACGATTACAGAAAAGCAATTCAAAGATTTCTTCAGCTCGCTGGGAGAGTGCTTTTTTGCTGCGGGTGATTATAATGCGAAACACCTTCACTGGGGTTCCCGGTTATGTAATCCTAAAGGCAAGCAATTTATATAACGCCCTTATATGTAAAAGAAACAAACTGGACTATGTGTCTCCTGGAAAGCCTACATATTGGCCGGCAGACCCGAAAAAGCTGCCAGATTTAATTGACTTCGCAGTAACTAGGAAAATTCCTCACAGCCTTATTACTGCGGAAACAAGAGCAGATCTCCCATCGGACCACTCACCAGTTCTCTTCACTTTGCGGCATTAGTCACATTATAAAGAGTTACCCCATATGCTCACGTCAAAAGCTACAAACTGGTTAAAGTACAAAAAATACATCAGCACACACATAGAACTTGAACCAAATTTAGATACACCGGTAGATATTGAAAACACCATCGCAGCATTCGAATCAACCATTATAACAGCCGCCAAAATTTCAACTCCTCAAAAAGGTTATATGGAAAACAAAAAGCACAGCTTAACTAATAGGGAAATTGGAATACTAGTATCACAAAAACGACGCCTACGAAGGGAGTGGCAGGCTCATAGATCACCAGCCTCAAAACAACTGTTGAAAGCGGCCACACATGCACTAATGAGAGCCCTCAGAAGCGAGAAACAGCGTGCGCAGTACCAGTATATTGAAAAGCTGTCACCGACTAGTACAAAGCACCCCTTGTGGAAAGCACATCAAACTCTAAGTGCGCCAATAGAGTGTGAAATGCCAATACGTGACAATAATGGCAAATGGGCTCGGAGTGAAGTAGAAAAGTCAGCAACCTTCGCTGCTCATCTAAAAAATGTCTTCCAGCCAAACCCAGACACTAATGACTTTACACTTCCAAACGTACCCTATTTAATGGAATCTGAGCCAGTGAAATTTGTACCTGAAGAGATATCAAAAATAATTATGGAGAAATTGAAACCAAGAAAAGCTCCTGGGCACGACTTTATTACTCCAAAAATGATTATTGAGCTACCAAATTGTGCTATAATCTGCATTTATCTGGAAAGGACAAAACGCAGCCATCCTCCTATAGACCCATCAGCTTGTTACCCTGCGTGTCGAAATTATTTGAAAGACTTCTTATGCTCCGCATTAAGCCACATCTTCAAACAAACAACATAATACCATCTCACCAATTTGGCTTCAGGGAAAAGCATGGAACGATCGAGCAAGTACATAGGATCACATCTGAAATTCGATCAGCTTTTGAAAAACGGGAATATTGTTCTGCAATATTTCTTGATGTCGCGCAGGCTTTTGATCGAGTATGGTTAGATGGTTTTATGTACAAAATAAAAACGCTCCTCCCGCAAAACACCCACGAACTGTTTAAGTCCTATCTTTATGATGGAAATTTTGTAGTACGATGTAACACCACTACATCTGAAGCCCAAACGATTGAAGCTGGTGTACCACAAGACAGTATGTTTTATTCCCTTCAGATATTACAGTAAACGACCGCTTGACTATGTCTACTTTTGCCGATGACACTGCAATAATCAGCCGCTCCAAGTGCCCAAATCATGAAAATGCGCTCCTACAAAATCATATTGAAGCTGTGGCCAACTGGCTCGCAAACTGGTGAATAAAGGTTAACGAGCAAAAATGTAAGCACGTTACATTTACCCTAAACAAGATCAGCTGTTCGCCTTTGACACTGAACAACGTACAAATACCACAAAGCAATCATGTAACTTACCTAGGGGTCCATCTGGATAGGCGACTCACTTGGCGAAACCACATAGAGGCTAAAAAGACTTACCTTAAGTTAAAGGCAGGTTCTTTGCACTGGCTTATTAACTCTCACCCAGCTCTGAGTCTGGAGTATAAATTCATTATATACAACACAGTATTAAAACCAATCTGGACCTATGGGTGCGAGCTGTGGGGCAACGCGAGTAGCAGCAACATCGAAATTCTTCGTCGTGCGCAATCAAAAATTCTTCGTACAATCACCGGAGCACCGTGGTATAACCGAAATGAGAACATCCAAAGTATTATTATAGCATTTGTAAGTTTATTTGGTAGGTAGCAGTATCTTTCTGCATTTAATAACCCCGTGTTGATCCGAAGCTCATATCAACTTAATCGTTGATTCAAGACTGCCCTGGCTCTCCTCAAGCCCAAACGTTTTAGCGGTGCATTTTGTCTACGTGACAAAATGATAGCCGAACAATGCCTGGAATATTCAGTTGACCAAGGTGACCCTTAAAAGCATGGTTATAACAATTAGGAGAGCAACTGAATATTCCCAGGAACATCACCTAACAATTCGAAGCTGTTAAGAGAGATGATATGTATATAACTCGCCCTCCCTTAAAAAATTCGAGTCCCTGCGAATTTTGTCTTATTTCTACGTTTATGATTCAAAACATAGATATTTAAGAGATTACAATATTTTCTCTCTTTTGATAAATTTAACATAACTTATTTAATATTTAATTTCTTAGACAAACATAAACTAGAAATGTAACAATTCATTTAGTAAGTAAGAAAAATGAAAACAAATATTTTTTTCTTAACTTAATAAAACATTATAAGAAAACATTACATTTTATTCAAGCACTTTTAATGGTCTACGAACACACGCTATATCGATTTTATTAGGATTGTTTCTATTAAATTTGTTGTATCTTTTATGCAATTTATTTCTCTTCGCTTGAGAATTTTTTATAAATAATTCTTTGTTGTTAAAATCAGGTATTTTGTCTCTAGTTTTGTTGATTCTTTCAATAGCTTTTGTTTTTTCATTATGAATATTTCGTTCTATTTGTTCAAAATCTAAATCTGTTTTAGTCAAAAAATCAAATGGTTTTACTTTAGTTGTACTATGGACTGTGTTATTAAAAATATTTAGAATTGTTTAGAATTCTAATATGTTTAATAATGGTAGTGTGGAAACGCTCTATGTCGGAATTTCCTGTGTGACTCCCCGGTTTTGTAAAATGCGCCACTATATTGTTTTCCCTGCAAAACATTCGAATTAATGAATTGTTAAACTCATTATCCATTATCATTTTTTTTTAAGGTACACCCAAGTAATTTTTTCCAAAAGCTTTATGTTAATCGTACACATGTTCTTATCGCTAATTTTGTGTAAAGACGCCATCTTTGTAAATCTGTCGATGGAGGACATGAAATATGACTTTGATATGTGAAAAATGTCTATGTGAACAATTTGATTTGGTTTATTAGGAGTTTCAGTATGAGTAAAATATTTTTTGAATGGCTTCCTGTCATATTTGTTATCATTACAAATTATACAATTATTGATAAAATTATTTAAATATTTTTTAATATTTGGGTAAAAATATTCAAATTGAATTTGTGCGAAATTTTCCAACACTCCTCTATGATTACCGGATTCATGAGTGTGCTCAATCAATTGATAAAGTTTTTCTTTAGTTTGAATATCTTTTGCTAATTTCAAACATTTTGTGAAACCTATGTTTTTATCGTTAGAAAAAATGTCAATCAATTTTTCTTGGACAATATTGTATTGGTCATCAGGTAATTCTGAATATATACTAATTTTACCTTTCTTCGGATATTTCCTGCATAAATCTAATAAATAAGAACTTTTGTGTAAATCGTTTTCGGAAATATAAACTACTTTATACTTTTTATACAAAAGCTCAAATTCATTTGTTTTATTTTTTAAAATTCTAATTTGAGTGAAGTATGTATGTATCTATTAACGATAGTATCAGAAATAAAAAAGTGATCATTAGTATTTTCAACGGCTGAATGTATTGTACTTATAGAATCATGAAATAATGATTTAATATCATAATTTTCCATGTCATCAATTTTTTCTTCATTATCAATTTCTAAACAACTTAGAAAATCCGCCACTTTGTTTTCTCGACTTTGATATATTCAATGTCAAATTCAAATTCCGAAATAAGCGTTTTCCATCGCAAAATCCTTGAGTTTGGTTTTTTTAAGGACTATAACCATTTTAATGGCTGATGATCGGTTTGAACTATGAACGATGTACCAAACAAGTAAGGCCGAAAATATTTTAGTGCCCAGACAATCGCTAAAAGCTCTTTTTCTAGAGTATGATAATGTTTTTCGTGTTTATTCAACGATCTGCTAGCAAAACATACTGGCCTATTTGATTGACTAAGAACGGCACCTAAAGCAACATCACTAGCATCAGTTGTCACAGTATTTTTTTTTTTAATCAGGGTAAATCAAAAGTGGTGAAGAAGTGAGAATCTGTTTAAGTTTACGAAATGCCTCGATATATTCGGGGTTATTGATGTCAATCTTGGAATTTTTTTTTAAATAATATATTATTGGCGCTGCAATCATAGAATCATTTTTTATAAATTTCCTATAATAACCTGTAAAGCTTAAGAAAGATTGAATTTCTTTTAAGTTACTGGGAATTTTCACATCCTGAATTGCTTTAATTTTTTCCAAATTGGGTTTAATTCCTTGTGAAGTAATTACGTGACCCAGATAGGTAGTAAACTTTCTCAAAAAGCTACATTTGTTGAATTGGACTTTTAAATTATATTTCATTAAACTTTTAAATATTTTTTCAACACTTTCAATATGTTATCTTAGTGAAGTGGAAAACACCAAAATGTCGTCCATATACAAAATACGTATTTTATTAATATGATCACTCAATACATAGTTCATCATGATGCAGGGGCATTTTTTAAGCCAAATGGCATTCTCAGAAATTCATAGTGCCCTTTAGAACTAGAAAATGCAGTTTTCTGGATATCATTTTCGTCCATTAATATCTGGTGAAATCCTTTTGCTAGGTCGATTGTGGAGAAATAAACAGAACGACCCCACTTTTCAAATAATGTGTCTATATTAGGAATCGGAAATCTTTCATCAATTGTAAAGCCATTTAACTTTTTGTAATCAATTACCACTCTCCAACTTTTGTGACCATTATTGCCAGCTTTTTTGGGAACTATTAAGAGTGGTGAATTGTACGGAGAACGACTTGGTCTGATAATATTATTTTTTAACATTGAGTCAATTTGACAATTGATTTCCTCATCCAATGCATACGGTTTTTTTTTTATAATTTTTATGTATGTAAATAGGACTGTGAGGACTTGTGAGGATTTTATGCTTAACACATGTAGTGGCCCTTCACTACATGTGAACTTTAAGTATTTCAGTTTTTTCTTCGACATTAATATCTTTTGATAAGAGTAAATCATAATCTAATTCGTCTTTTTCTAAATAACAAATATCAAGAAAATCTTCCTCTACAATTTCAACACTTCTACCAACAGCAGTATTCTCAACAAAAGACAATACCCGATTATTTATTACCAATGCACCAATAGAGGAATCAATGGATGCCTTGAGGGGCAACAATATGTTTGCACCAATTATACAATCAAATGGTTTGTTCACAAATTCCACCAATTTTATAGACATAGTTTTATCTACCATATCGAATTTTATAGGAACATCAATTATAATTTCCTCAGAAATTAAGCGAGTCACCATTAATGTTTTTAACAATACATGCTTTTTTAATTTTCTTTTATTATTGTACTTTTTAAATGTATCGAGGTTGCCTAATGTGGTCATGGAACCACTATCAATTAAACACCTGATTCTGTTATCATTAATGGTATGATCTATTAAGGGTAATTCGTATGTAGTGGAGAAAGACGAAAATTTTCGTATGTTTGCAAGTTATCTACCTCCATAGGTGTTGTTTGTTGTTCTGGGCTGAGATTTCGACCAACAAAATTACCACTGTTATTATTTTGATAATTATGATTATGTCTGATTATTAAAAGCATCTTTTGAAAATTATTTCTAAAATTCCCACTGTTATTATTTTCAACATTATTTCTAAAATTTTCACTATTATTTTTGAAATTTCCGCTATTATTTTGAAAGTTATTTCTGAAATTTCCATAATTATTTTGAAATCTAGTATTTTGCCGAAACTGATTATTATTTGAATTATTTAGATTTAACGTGTTTCGATAACCATTAGTATTATTACTTAAATTATCCTTAGAATTACTTTTATTTAATATTTGAATGTCATTCAAAATATTATTGACTATAAAATAATTGCTTGCATTTTCTAAAGTATCAATACTATTTTGTAATAATAAAGTTCGAATGTTTAACGGTAAAAATGTAGTATACACATCAAAAATCAATACCTCATTATTCCTTGGAATATATCAACGTTCTACTGTACCTTCTAAATGAAATTTATTATTCATTTTAAATAAAATTTGACTTAGCTTCATTATAAAGTTGTTCGATGTTTCGAGCGTCCACGTTCATTGCCTCGTTGCGAAGATTCGAAATACGTTGTCTTTACCCTAAATTCGGTTTTTAATTTTGAAATTTCTATCATCTGCAGAGCTTTACCACGTAGTTTATCTGTTATCACTTTTCTTATAATTTCCATATTTTCATCCAAAACACACACCACTCAAGAGCACAAACCACAATAGAACGGTTCCTTATTGTTTTTGTATCATGGTTCCATATATATATATATTTTTTTTTTAATAATAAATTGTACACCTTTATCTGTGTACAGTAACGTATGTTTTTTAATAGTCTTGAACAATAATTCACTTGATGTAACTTCACGCTTATAGTTCGTACACTGGATGTTTGTTTTAACATCAATCATCCCATCCTCGTCGCCAGTTTTGTTCTTCGCTTGATTAGTTTTTAAATAAAACAAGATTTTTTATTCTTATATAAGAATTTATAAGTTTAACCCCGTATTTATCCGAAGCTCATATCAGCTTAATCGTTGATTCAAGACTGCCCTGGCTCTCCTCAAGCCCAAACGTTTTAGCGGTGCATTTTGCCTACGTGACAAAATGATAGCCGAACAACGCCTGGAATATTCAGTTGACCAAGGTGACCTTTAAAAACATAGTTATAACAATTAGGAGAGCAACTGAATATTCCCAGGAACATCACCTAACAATTCGATGCTGTTAAGAGAGATGATATATAACTGGTTTACGTACACGTGAACATGTAACATATAGCTATAAGAAAAACATGGATTTTCCTAATCTAAACCACAAATTGACATTGTTTGGCCTCGAGATTTACTTATCGTCATTGCAAAAGCTGAACGAACTGGAAATTGTAGCCTCCTGAAGGGTATCGTAGAATCCGATGGTATCATTGAAATACGTGGCAACAGGACCACTTCACTTTTTAACTTTCCAGTTAATACGAGTATGGTTGCTTCAAGAATATTTACAGTGATATTTTTGATAGCCAAATGCGTACCATTGCATAATCGAGGTGGATTCAAATTACGCAGGAGAATAATAGAAGAACCATTCTTTAAGAAGATATCGAAGATTATGTGGTTGCATTCCAGGGATATCTAGTGAATTTAAAAAATCAATTGGAAAATTTACACTTTCATTTTCATTAAGAACAGTATCGATTGATTTAAAAAGCATCAGATCGCCTGATATTTGGTTGCCAAAATAGTCCGTTACTGAGCCAGTTATGATTCAAGTAATTACTCTTTACTTCGGAAAAATACTCTGAATCAATTGATTTTTTCCCTGAATAGTGCATAAATTATCTGGCAGTTTAATGCATTGTGTATTTGATTTCATTTCTAATTCACTGTTTCCAATATCTAGTAACTTTTCGGAAAATATTTGTGCGGATGGATCATTGTGCAATTGTACGCGCATGTTTATGGTTAATCGAAGTGTTTCAACAACAATATCAATTTCAGCAGCATGTCCTCTTCAGCAAATGGTTTTCTCATATTTTGCATTATATCCACGTATGTGTATCGCTCTATTACATCAGTAATCTTGTGAATTGGGACTACACCTCTGTAAGAAAAACAGCCCCAAATCATGATACTCAAACCGCTAAGCTTCAAAGTTTTTGTGCTAAATCTGGGGTCGTACTCTGTATTAGTAGAGCGTCTTATATACTGACGGGACCCTTTACCGCCGTATAGAACAACTTTCGACACGTCGGTTCACAAGATGTTATGCCATTTCTCAATCGACCAATTCAGGTGTTCTTTGGCGAATTGTAGACGACGTGCTACATAATTTTTTTTTTAATAACTGTCGAGGACTGCGGACATATAAATTAAGTTCACCTAGAAGTCTTCAGGTTCAGATCGTTCCGAGTCTCCACAGCTCACATTCTAGGTCGAGTCTTAGCACATCTTACAACTTTCTCAGAAAGAATCCGCCTTGCGCCCCTTTTTCCGTCTTTTGTTATAAATAATTGCATTGCGAATCATTGTGGCTGAACACACTACAAGTTTTTCCACTCCCATGTAGGTTAAAAAGGGCACAGTCATATTTGTTTTGCTTTTTACGTTGATTAATAAATAAAAGAACAGGAAATTTACTTTTTGTTTGATAAAATTAAATATTTTTTAGTAAAAATAATTTGTATGCAATCAGCTCACCGTTTCACCTACTATTCTATTGCTCGCTCATAAAAACAGATATACCAATATAATTGGCTCTAAAAATGTAACGGTAAGTGTTTTACACTTATTGTTGTGCATAACAGGACCATTACACTTCAGAGAATGTAACTAGGATAATGATTGACGGCAGTATTATAAAAGAAACTAATTTTTAAACAAAACTCTCATTGCCAATAGACACTACCATTTAAATGCTCGCAACTGTATAAATCATCAGCATGACGAATTAAATTTCGAGTGTCTTGTCCGTCCATCCGTCTATGCCAGGGATGGGCACATTAGCCCTCAGTGGCATTTTGCCCGTGCGGGCACGAGTGCACATTTTGAGGGTTCGGTGAGGGGATCATCGCGGGCAAACATGAAGAGGGAAGTGAGAGCAACGTTTTACCACTCCATATTTACAAATGAGAGCAACGTATTTTCCACCACCATTGACTGATCTATCACATGTACAGTGGTGTGAACAAAATAGAAACAACCATAAGGTGTTGTGAAGTTTTAAAATATGCTGTTTTCTTATTAAATAAAATTGTTTTTAGATACATAACATAACATATATATATTTTTTCCCAACAGTGATTAAAATTTCCCACCATGCAAAGGTAAATAAAAACAAATTTTAATGCGAAACTCTAAACTCTGCAAATTATGTTTACCCATTTTTGTTCACACAACTGTACAATTCCGATATGAAGTAAACTTCCACCCTTAAATTTGTGTACAATGTCAGTATTGCCGCAACCACTCTGCGATGAACATCAAGTTACGGAGGAATGTAATTCATTTTTTTCGCAATTTTGTTATGCCCTTCTCTCCGTAAACTGATATTCCCCTCATCAAGCACCCGTGCGCATTTTGCTAACTTTGCGGGCTAAAAATGTGCCCATCCCTGGTCTATGCAAGCGATAACTTGAGTAAAAATATATCGGAATGAAACTTGTTACTTTAGCAAAAAGGTGAGGGCGTGTTCGTAGATGGATTTTACGGACCACTGCCACATCCACCAAACTCCATTAATCGTAAACTTTTAAAACGCCATAACTATGCACTAAGTTAAGAAATAAATTTCGTACAGGAGATTGAAGTAGTAAGGCACTAAAAATTAAAAATAAAATGGACGTGGCCTCGCCTTCTAAATGGTTTAATGTGCATTTCTCTTGTTATTGGATGAGCGTAAAGTGAAGTTCAAAAGAGGTGCCGCGCGATCTCACAACTACGAGTTGATAATTCGGAGTGGGAGTTGGAGATGTTCAAGCGTAATAAGCCCGAATTTTTGCGTGGATATGTTATAATATATGAAACATGGCTCCATCGTTTCACTCCGAACTCCAATAGGCAGACATCCGAGTGGTCTCGAAGCGTGGAAACGCGACAGTCGGATGGCAACAGCGAGTAATAGAACAGCATTATAGAACCGTTTGAAGGACGAAATCGCCCAAAACCGACCGGATTTGTAGGAAACGAAAGTGCTGTTTCATCTAGATAATGCACCGTGTCACAAGTCAGTAAAAACGATGGCAAAATCCATCCATAAATCTACATGCCTAAAATGGATAACCCTTAATATGGCATATAACTAATATCAAAATTTTTAACTATCGGTTGACTTTAGTCGTTATATATTGTGAAGCACCTTAATGAAACTCATATAGCATATTTTTCTGTTAAATATATGTAGCAATACCAAAAATAAATACAATACATAAGGTTTTTTACTAAAATTAACTGAACTAGTAGTACTGGGTGTACTACAGTTTAATTCCGGAAATATCTGAAATTATGTTATAATTCATGTAATGATTTTCGTTACTCTGACAAGCCGGTTTTAATCCCTCCAATTTACAAGAGTACGAAGTGTTCTGTTACGCCGAAACTTAGCCCTTCTTTACTTTTTTAGTATACTTTTCATATACACATGAATATGGGCATATAGGTATGTTTAAGTTTTAAGCTCTCTTCGATGTGTTAAACAATGTTTGCGTATAAAACGAAAATCGTGCAATATCATATAATAAGATACGATTTTGGTTAAACGTACATGTCCATATTTATGTTAAATTTTTTTTCCGTCATAATAATAATTTTTGAAACCGTAATCTTGTTTGCCATCGAATTAAATTTGCCTTGCAGTATATGGTATTCGACGACAGAACTACTTTCACACTTCCTTAAAAGTGGTAATATGTATAAAGCATGTTCAAAAACACCACACCAGCACAAATTATGTCCGATTTCTGTCATTAATGCACCTACTATTTCCGAAGCAGACGTCTTATATCAGTTAAATATGTGAAAACAATCATACAATTATGGCCCAGATTGATCCCATCATGCTTTCTTAAGAAATGTGCCAAATATATTTACCAACCCCTAACAAAACTATTTTACTCATCCCTTATGCCAGGCTTATATCCATTCATATGGAAAAAGTCATTTATATAATTCCTTTACATAAGAGTGGCTTTAGTTCATCTATTGAAAACTATAGGGGAATAGCAAAGTTGTCGGCAATACCTAAACTTTTTGAAGCAATTATAACAGACGACATAACCTTCCGGATCTCTCCACTAATTTCTTGTTCTCAGCACGGTTTTCGTAAGGGGAAATCTACAATAACTAATTGGCTTGAATTTGTATCACATGTATCAACGGGCTTTAAGGAGAATAAGAATACTACTTATCCCATTCATTTCTTTTGAATAAACTTGATCTTCTTGGTTTTCAACCAATATTTATAAAATGGGTTGCTTCTTATCTCAGTCATAGAAATTGATTGATAGTCATATTTATTGATACTTTTTCTGACATAATCAATGTTCCTTCAGGTGTTCCTCAAGGTAGCCATCTTGTTCCAATTCTGTTCTTGTTATTTATTAATGACATATCATCAGTTGTTAAGTTTACAAAAGTTTTATTATATGCTGACGATGTAAAACTTTTTAAAACGTATACTTCATACAGCGAAAGATGTCAGTTGCAAACAGACTTAAACAACCTAGTTTCTTGGTGTGATAGAAATGACATGCCATTGAATCTTAAAAAATGTAAAACGATGTGCTTTTCACGTAGATCTGTAGACCCGTTGGTCTAAAGAATTTAGAGATCCGCTTACCACAAAAATTCTTTTTACATCTCTGATGAGGCTTATATTAGAGTATGCTTCTGTGGCTTGGAACCCCATTCAGATTAGTTAGAGTCCGTTCAAAAACAATTTTTACTTTTTGCCTTAAATCATTTGCATTGGGATTCCAGTTTAAATCTTCCCCCTTACACTAACCGCTTAAAACTTATAAATCTCCCGACACTCGCTAGTCGTAGGGAGATGCTTAATATTTCTTGTAAAACTCATAAATGGGTCAGTCTGTAGCCCATCTCTCTTATCTGATATTAGTTTTAATCCTTACTTTTAAAATTTTCTAGAACAAATTTTGAGTTGAACGAACCATTCCGTCGTATATGTCAAGATTTTAATTCTCATTCCAGCACATTTGATCTAACAGACTCACTCTTTACCATTAAAAAAATTATTTTATCTACTCTCAACAAGTAACATTTAAAAATTATAAACTTTAATTTAATTCTTAATTTTGGCTGTTGAAATTATTGTTTCTGTAGCTGAGCAGCTTAAGATCACAACGCTTAAAACTCTCTTGTCTTTTATGACTCGGCTAATTCCGCTCGTTCGCGGATTGCGCCCCTCGCGTCGGTTGGTCGGGAGGAGGGTAATCGTTGGGTATTATTATTATGTTCAAAAAATAATGTTCACGTTTTTGAAAGTGTAAGTTAGGATCCTTGTCTTCTTGCGGTTATTTTTGCCGTAACTGACTTCAATAAATCTGTTTTATAAATTTTTATCAAACGGTGTTCATGTTTTCTATGAGAGTTCCCATCGTGAATTCAGTGTGTGCGGTCACAAATCTTAGTGCCTACGATTACAGGTAGTGCAAGTATATGTAGTCGAAAAGTGTATTTGCATTTTTGTCCGTGCATTTTTATAAACATATTATCATGTGTAATAAAAAGCGAAAAAGCAAGAACAAAACCCCGACTTAATGGTTAGTGAGGACGTTGTAAACGTCGGTATGTGTGATAACACCGGAGGCTGGCAAAACGCGAATTATGTGTTGAGTCGCGGTAAACGGGTTTTTAAAAAAGTCAAAAAAAATCAAATTGTATTGCAACGAGGATTGATGGCGATCAAGAACAGACTGCTTTATTTAATAAAATTGACTTAAAATTAAGCTTATTCTAATTACAAATTGCTTATTAATAATATTAACTTACTTTTAACATATTATTGCGGAATAAGCATACTTTTATTAATTTTGATAATTCTTAGGAATTTCACTTGTTAAATTATATTTTGATGACATTATTTGTTTAAGCAAATTGCAAAAGCCGGAAATGGTGTTATGTTGCAATTTGCTTTAACAGTTCATCGTAAGTATTTGTCAAATGCAATGTCAGGTGTAGTCGTACATGTAACTCGCGTACCAGCCCAAAGCAACAAAACATAAAACTATTGAACACATATAATCGATATAAATAAAATGATAGTAAATTTCTCAACTTTAATTGGTAGAGAAAATTTTTCGTACAAGTCCGGCAGAGACAGACAAGCCAGAGTCATGCCTGCAAACATGACTCTTATATTCAGAAAACTTGTGACGTATTTAGACTCAAATAATATAATTTTTCACACGTATAATTTAAAAGAGGAGAAGCCCTATAAAATTGTCATAAAAAATATCCACTATTCCACACCCATAGACGACATTATATTTGACTCATCTCAAAAAGGTCATATTGTGAGAAACATTGTTAATGCAAAAAGTAAAGTTACAAAGATGCCAATGTCACTAATTTTTGCTGACTTAGAGCCGTCGGCAAACAACAAAAGTGTATTTTACCTTAATCGATTATGTAGCGCGATAGTCCACATTGAACCTCCCCGCAAATTTAATGATTTAGTTCAGTGTCATCGTTGCCAAGAGTTTGGACATACTAAACGATACTGTAAAAAACCATACAGATGTGTTAAGTGCAGTCTGGACCACCAGACTGCTTTTTGCGAAAAAGACCCTGGTACTCCACCAAAATGCGTACACTGCTTGCAAAATCACACTGCCAACTCCAAAGGTTGTCAAGTATATCAGACACTAGTTTTCAATAAAGATCCCAATAAATCGACTATGAATAATACTCGACCTAAAGACGGTGTTCGCTCAAGTATTGAGCAACCAGATTACAATAACAACTTTAGTTACGCAGAAATTACAAAAGGACAACAAAACACTGCTGCACATAGCCACAGCAATTTCGAGAAGCTAGAGGCGCTAATTTCAAAACAAATTGAACTAACCTCTACGTTAATATCAATGATGTCTTATCTTGTTTCAAGATTATGCAATTAAGCCTTAAGATGGCAATATGGAATGCCAATGGACTTACTAACCATAGATTAGAAGTCGAACATTTCATTATAACTACAGCATAGATATTCTCATCATCTCAGAAACTCACTTTACTAACAATTCTTTTTTTAAGATAAATGGTTACGATATTATTACTTGCAATCATCCTAATGGTAAAGCACATGGCGGATCTGCAATTATAGTTAAGTCAACTTTAAAATATAAGATATTAGAACCAATATCGTTGCCTTCAGTTCAAGCTGCGTCCGTTGAAATCACAAGCGTTAATGGAGGGATTGCTATAACCGCACTGTATCTACCTCCGCGTTTCAACATAAGTAAACAGTCATTTACTAATTTGTTTAACAAACTGGGCAGTAGATTTGTAGCTGATGGTGATTTCAATGCCAAACATCCATGGTGGGGATCTCGTCTTACTAATCCCAAAGGCCGCGAACTATACAAATGCATTATGGAAAAAAATATAAATGTTCTTTCTACTGGTTGTCCCACTTACTGGCCCACAGATCCCAGCAAGACCCCTGATTTGATTGATTTTGCTGTTTATTTTGGAATTGGCGCTAACCTAGTCGAAATAATAAATAATAACGATCTTATTTTAGACCATTGCGCTTTAATTATTCATTTTAATTTGCCTGCTTTACTTACTGCTCAGAAACAGCATATATTAAATAAAAGATCCGATATTAAACTCTTTCAATCTCGACGAATTTTATATAAATCTCAACATGGAGATAAATTCAACTAGGTATTTAGATGATGCAGTAGAGATGTTTACTAACAAAATACCCGAAGCCGCCTTCTTAGCCTCAACCAACTATGGTAATATAACTTCTCGAACACATAGAAGCAGACAACTATATTCTGATGAAATATCTAAATTGGTTAAGAACAAGAGGCGACTTCAAAGGATATGGCACAACAGCAATAATCCGAATGACAAAAAAGCCCTCAAAAAGCAACTAAGGAGCTTAAAACTAGTTTAGCTGAACTTAAAAAAGTATTGATTGGAGAATATCTCAAAAAACTTGATCCAAACAACAACAACGAATATAACATCTGGAAAGCCACCAAATACTTAAAACGGCCAACCATAAGACAGGTTCCGGTTAAAGATATTAACAATACTTGGTGCAGATCAAACATAAGCAAAGCATACGCGTTTGCCAACTATCGTAAAGATACAATTTCAGCCATTTAACATCAGTAGCACCAGCCATCGTGAGGACGTTGAATCATACATTGATTGCCCATGTCCAATGGATAAGCCTCTTACATACGTAAGACTCTCAGAGGTCCAATTTGAAATATCGCGTTTGAAAAATTCAAAGTCTCCAGGTCATGATAACATCGACACTTGGACAATCAAAAACTTTTCCAAGAAATGTCTATTATTTTTGGTCTTGCTTTTTAATAGTAGTTTACAATTGAGCCATTTCCCCACGCAGTGGAAATGTGCTGAAATTATAATGATACCAAAAGCCAAACAAGCCGGAAAATTAACTATCTTCATATAGACCAATAAGCCTACTGACAATATTCTCGAAAATACTCGAAAGAATATTTCTTCGAATCAATTATTCCAGATCATTAGTTTGGTTTCAGACATACGCACGGCACACCGGAACAATGTCATCGCGTTGTAAAAACTATACTTAGTAGCTTGGAGGGGAAGAAGTATTGTTGTGCAATTTTCTTAGATGTTCAGCAGGCATTTGACAGAGTCTGGCACTCGGGCCTACTGTATAAAATTAAAAAGACGCTATCTACTCCACTCTATCTCTTCCTCAGATCTTATCTGAGTCAGAGACATTTCTATGTCAAAGTTAAAGATGAAATCTCAGACATACACGAAATAAAGGCAGGTGTCCCGCAAGGAAGTGTTCTGGGACCAATACTATATCCCTTTCCGGCCTATAGCAAATCTACTTAATAAAATTTGTTTCTCTTTTAGATCCTATTACTTTGGCCATTGTAGATAACAACCAATACGTTTGTTTTTTGAAATTTTAAGTTTATCCTTTATTTCTAGGATACGCACAATTGTTGCGTTTCGGTCTGATTTCAAATAAAAAAAATGTGCATACATAACTCGAAATGTTCTTTAATTCAATTTTATTTTTATTATATTTATTATTTTTCCGTATGATATTTCATAAAACAATTTTGTCTTTTATCTAAACATAAATAAATTTCACATTTGGAACAAAATGTGCATGTCCGAGATCTACAACCAACAAGCCTACAGCATCTTGCGGATGACAAATCATGCTCAATTGGCCAGTGGTTGAATCGATCAAGCCTCTTATCGTTGCATAGCTGGGAAGATGGACGATATCTTTTTGCAAAACCTTGAGTTTCTTCTTCCTCGGTGTCGGATTCATACTCAGCATGTGTCCTTTTCTCAATAGCGATCAGTTGTTCAGCTAAAGCTAATTTAAAACTTAGCAGGTCATGAGAATCTGCCCGAGATTTCGAGTTTATTTTGCTATGATCTCTATATTGTGGCCAAGCGTTACAGCAAACAAGATCAATGAAGTGTACGAAAACTTTCAAAGTCCATTTCCGCGTCTTGAAAAATGAGCGATATGCTTCCATTAACTGATCACAAATATCCACGCCTCCCATCGATTTGTTGTATTCTCTTACTATCCTTGGGGCTGGAACTTCAACATACCTTTTTTCTTTTTTTTCCTAGCGTTTAACATTGGAAACCGGTCCACAACCATAAGCTGATGATGCCAGGATTATCGCTTTAGAATCTTTTCACTGCACCACGACAATATTGTCTTCGCTATGACAAAATTCTTCCATATCGCCCCTTTTCATTTGTTTTTCATTGGTGAGGTGAATATTTTTTATTCTTTTTCTCATTATTGTCCCAGTGGCATAAATACTACGACTTAAAAGCGTCTGAAGAAGCGGTATTGTCGTAAAGTAGCGATCAAAAAAAACTTTTGAACCTTCTGGCAGTGTTTCAACCAAACGCAAAACGAAGGCTGGTCCTAGACCTAAGTTCGTATTCGAAAGTGGTGTCGTCTTTCCTTGATAGATTTTAAAATCAAGCACCAGACCTTCAGATGTTGTTAAGACTTCATTCTTCAATCCCACTACTCTTGGTTTGTTAGGGAGACTTTGTCGAACAGGACAACGGCCAGTGAATGGGATCATTTGTTCGTCTATAGAATAATTATCGCCTGGCTTTCTGGGAAGGCTTCGACAAGCTGATCTAATAACTTCAATCAAAGGTTTTATTTTCCAAAAGACATTGGATTGTTTCTCTTCTTCTGTTACTTCATTGGTGTCCACTCAGTGGACACGGGTGCTTCAGAAGCTACCTATTCCGATTCCACAATGACATTAGCCCGAACTGTCCGAAGTGTACAGAGTATATAGGAGACTCTGAACATGTATTATTTCATCGCCCTCGATTTTCGAATACAAGGGAACAGCTAAAAACCACACTCGGTGGTAGTTTTACGGTCGATAACTTGACGACACTCATGTGCCAGACGACTGATAAATGGAAAGCTGTCAGCGAAGCGTCAGCGTTCATAATGACCAAACTGAGATCTTTTCAACAGACTAGGCGTCCGTCAGTCCGCGCAATAGAGGAGACTTAAATGTCTTGTCCCTCCCACGAAGTAATACCTAGCCGGTGGTTCCGTGGGAGAGACCTGAGTTGGGAGTAGGTTAGGTTTAGAGGATTAAATTTCCGCCTTCGGCTTTCGATGCTTCCCCTACTATAAAAAAAAAACAAAAAAAAGACAACAGCGATGACACACGACGATTGAAAAGAATACATCGTCTAGACCTGCCATTTAGATCGTAAGAACTATCTAAGTATAAAATAATACACATTGTAAAAATATTGATACACATTACGTAATTTAGCTTAATAAATACTAGTTACTAAATAACCTTATATTAAGGCCAAATTGCACTTAATGCATCAATGTGAATCACATTAATCAATTACATTTACTTACGACAGATTGTAAATTAAGATGAATACTAATTAAAAAAAAAAATGTTTTCTATGAAGCACTTCAGAACACTAGCGGATAGATTGCTTTTGAAAGAACGTTACTGTGAGCAAGTACCAACAAGTTAACGTTTTTAACAATATGTTCGCTTTTTGGGCAAACAAACACGTTAATCATCACGCAATCCATCGTAGCTTTGCTTTCACTGAATCCATGTGAATTCAAAACTTTTGTCACTACACTTAATTTTGAATTTTGACATTCGAAATCAGCTGCATAGAAAAAAAATGAAATTTTGATAAGTTAAACTGAAATTGTTTATATTCAAATTGAATTTATGAGCAAAATATGGTTCCGTTAACGTTTGTATTTATATTGATTGAGGAAGAACGTGAGAGAAACCGGCGTGATCTAAAAATTCACCGAAAATCACCGAGGGACAAGAGCAACCCTTTCGATGTGGACGAAACAATGTTCAGTTCAAGAATCCACGGAAATTCATAGTTAAATTTTATTAATATTATTTTTCAAAAACAGGTTTATTAAAAAATATCGCCTAATTAAAACGGCCTTTATGTATGTCCTCGACGTTCTAGATAGGATGGCAATTTATTCAAGATCGCCATCTACATATCGCTCATTTGCTGCAAGACCGGCATAAGTCAAAAAAATCGATTCGCCAGAAAACGCGTTTAAAGTTTTCAACTTACTACAACCTTACACGGTGACTCCAACCTTACACCTCTTCTCAAGCGGAGCATATAAGAGGTATTCATATGAATTTTTCACTCAACATGAAGTATGATATAACGAACAATTCTATAGCATTAACTCCAAAATCACGTTTTTTGAATTATGCCGGTCTTGCAGCAAATGAGCGATATGTATATCTTTTTTTCATCGATTGTCTTCGGTTTTACTTTTTTTAGCTGAGGGAGGCTACCATCATGGAGTGGGTAAAATTGTTGCGTCTTAAATGATGTATTGGGATTGCTCAGTCCCATTTGTGCCCTCAAGGGATAAACATTGAATTAAGTAACGATGAAAAAAGAGAAGCGAAAAGGGACTTAAATATTTCAGAAATACAGATTTCCAAGCGCTATTTTGTGCGTAAACGGGACACAAATTAAAATCGTTGCTCCAATTAAAGATAAGTTTCTCTATTATAACCGCAAAAGATACTTCAGTATTTTTATAGCATAAATGATGAAATTTTAGAAAATATTTCAGAACCAAATATTTTTACAGAAAAGAATGAAACTTTTTCATCAACTTATAATAATGCAGCTTCACAGATCAGAGAAGCTATATGTGGAACACTTATCCTAAATAAATATTAACACAAATAGTTAATAAAAAAATGGTGAAACAACCTTAAATTATCCTGTTACAACAATAAAAACTACAAGGTGATATATTAAAATATATTCACCTTCTTACAGATGGAAATATCTTTGATAGGCGGACCAAATGTAACCGGGTAACACTTTACAAAAATAATGTATTTAAGGTATGTGATCTCAAAATTGTCAAAATCGAATCATAACTTTTTAAACCCTCAGATACCTAATATGTATACTCCAGTGAAAATGGGTAACTTTTACTGATAATATCGGTTAATATGGGATATATTATTGAAATTCAAAAAGAAACTTTTCGGATAATTAGCTCCTATACCTAAAAATAGATTATTGAACTTGAGGTGTCTTACCATATTTCATAACTTCATAGATTACCAAATATTAAACTATAGAGTAAACCCGATCGGTGTTTGTATGTGAGCTATCTTAATGGAACCCGAGGATCATTTTATTAGTCTGTTTCATTATAATTGTAGTATTGGCAAAAATAGATAAAATCGAGTCAATACTACCCAACCCCCACGGATGTTTAATTTCTGTAAGTTGCAAGAGTATAAAATGTTCGGTTACACCCGAACTTAGCTCTTCTTTACTTGTTTAGCACTCATTTTTGCTAATACCGGAAAATATGCCTCCAGTTTTAATCTTAAAAAATTATTATGACTCCCTTAAAAAAATATCAAATAACTCAATACATAGCATGTACACGAATACTATACCACGATTGTCATCTTCGTGGTGCTGATATCCAGAAAAGTCCCAATTCGTTTGATTTATACTTTTTATCCTCTTTATTATTATAATAATATATAGGCTTTCTAATATCATAAGACACATGTATGTACATATATGTACACAGTTTCACAATAATCAGTTACATGGTTTCGGCTTGAAAAAGAAACAAACAGACTTATATTCACATTTATAATATTAAGATGGTTAAATGAGCTTCAGTCTCTTGCCCCACACAACACATAACCAACACAGAACACTCTACACTCACCGCATCAAAATATCCGTCACTAACACACTTCATTCACCACACTCATCTCTACACCACCTACAATCCACATCACACATAACTATGTACATTACCACTGCGTTTTCACCACCACCAAAAAAGGAACAAGAGGAGGGAGAAACAAGTTCGTTTTTTGCTACTTCCTTTTTGCGATCCGCTTGCGATAGCCGTGCGATTCCCCCGAGCTCTATTGTGCGAACATAATTTTATAAGTCCGACTCAATACATATATTCATTTTCATAAAATAAAAATACGTTTTGTGATTCTCTGGCGGAATTGTGTTGCCTTTTCTTCTTTTTTATATAAGTTCACAACGGTGAGTGCTAGGAAATCAATCGAAAAATACATGGTCCTTCGAGCCAACAGAATGGCACTATAGAAAAAAAAAAAGAAAACTAAAAATCAAATTTAAAGGGAAAACCCAAATTAAAAATTTTAAAACAAAAAGTGCAGTGACATTAAAACATATAAAAAGCTAAATAAAAAGAATAAAACTAAATTGAATTGAAAAGTGAAACGGAGTGCTGTGACAAAAAGAAGATAAAAAGAAATATTAACATTAACACATACAGAAAACAAAACACAGAAACGAAGTTCAGTTTGGAAAAAAAAAAAAAAACATTAACATTTACATATATATATGAACATATCTATAATTACATGTTCATGTGTAAAAATATAATAAAACAAAAATTAAGTTTTTAAACAAATTATAATACATAAAAAGTAACAAATTATAATCAAACGAGCGCGCCGCGTTATAAAAATCTAAACCTAATACAAAATTCGGGCGCGATCGGGCAAAAAACATTAATACAACATAAAATCGGAAAAGGAGAAATACTGGATCACACAGGCATAGGACAGCAAGACAGGAAAACTGGAGCAAACAGGGCATAACATACCACAACCTTACTTTCCCCCAAAAAACCCCTTTGAGGCGAGATAAAGTAAGTGTATCGTTTTTCATTTCTATTTATTATATGTATGTACATATGTATGATAGCAAACGGATTTATATTTAAGATAATCCGTTTGAACGGCACAAACCGGGAAAACTTTAATTATATATACATATAAAAGATATATATATATATATACATATACATATATATATATAAACAATATATATATTTTATTTGCCTTTTTGCTTACCCCAGTGTTACGAACACACGTAACAAGCTAATTTAACAACAATCTAATTTCAAGCATTCACTTGCAAGATTTTCGGCAATACTCCTTCTGTTCCTCAAAACAGCAAGCAGTATACCTCAAATAAAAACGCAAAAGGCACAATAAAAATACAAGAAGAGAAATTAAAGACATAATAAATTCGAACATACATGCATGCATACATACATATTAACTAGTAACAACTCCGGATTATATTATACGAAGTTAAAACTAAAAACACAAAGCATAAAGCATAAAGAGGTGAACACTTGCGCATGGTGGACTCTCCTTTGGATTCGTAGCGCGCCTACAACAACGGAAGAACGTAAAAACACAAGCAATAAAATTACTTGAATATATGTACCATAGCGCGTTACATACAGACCAGGCACATATACAAAGGGTATTGACGCCTGTAACCACGAGGGCATACGAATAAGTCCGCAAACAACAAAAAAAAAAGTATATATACATATAACGGGTGATTTTTTTGAGGTTAGGATTTTCATGCATTAGTATCTGACAGATCACGTGGGATTTCAGACATGGTGTCAAAGAGAAAGATGCTCAGTATGCTTTGACATTTCATCATGAATAGACTTACTAACGAGCAACGCTTGCACATCATTGAATTTTATTACCAAAATCAGTGTTCGGTTCGAAATGTGTTTCGCGCTTTACGTCCGATTTATGTTCTACATATAATTTCTCATTTCTGGTTGAATGGCTACGTAAATAAGCAAAATTGCCGCATTTGGGGTGAAGAGCAACCAGAAGCCGTTCAAGAACTGCCCATGCATCCCGAAAAATGCACTGTTTGGTGTGGTTTGTACGCTGGTGGAATCATTGGACCGTATTTTTTCAAAGATGCTGTTGGACGCAACGTTTACGGTGAATGGCGATCGCTATCGTTCGATGCTAACAAACTTTTTGTTGCCAAAAATGGAAGAACTGAACTTGGTTGACATGTGGTTTCAACAAGATGGCGCTACATGCCACACAGCTCGCGATTCTATGGCCATTTTGAGGGAAAACTTCGGACAACAATTCATCTCAAGAAATGGACCCGTAAGTTGGCCACCAAGATCATGCGATTTAACGCCTTTAGACTATTTTTTGTGGGGCTACGTCAAGTCTAAAGTCTACAGAAATAAGCCAGCAACTATTCCAGCTTTGGAAGACAACATTTCCGAAGAAATTCGGGCTATTCCGGCCGAAATGCTCGAAAAAGTTGCCCAAAATTGGACTTTCCGAATGGACCACCTAAGACGCAGCCGCGGTCAACATTTTAATGAAATTATCTTCAAAAAGTAAATGTCATGAACCAATCTAACGTTTCAAATAAAGAACCGATGATTTTGCAAATTTTATGCATTTTTTTTTAAAAAAAAGTTATCAAGCTCTTAAAAAATCACCCTTTATATATTATACAATATATAAAAAATATATAACGAGGGCATACGAATAAGTCCGCAACCTAAAAAAAAAAAAAAAAAAATAATAAAAAAAAAGGATATATATGTATATATACATATATATATATACGCATATATATTATACAACATATCAATTATATTACACGAGGGTGTTCGAATAAGCCCGCAAACAAACAAAAAAAAATATATATATATACTTACATTATATATATATATATACACACATATAAAATATACAATATATTTATTGTTATTATTGCCTTAACATTTCTAAAATACTGCGTAACACGACATACGCGTATTTCAATAAAATAATCGGTAATTCGGAAATAAAAACTCTTATTTACGTAAAAGAGTTTTCGGGTTTTCACATTCATCTGAATTTATACTAAAAAATTCACTTTTATTAATCTATTGTTACTAAATGAGCACAGACTCTAAAGATTCTAAATCTACTCAATTTTTAAAAATTCCGAAAATGATTTCTGATGACAAAAGTCCAAGTACACCGGCAGAAGCTACACGCTCGAAGCAAGGTGCTACAAAGCAAAAAAGGGGAAAAGATATTTCTTACGCTAAATTCATTTCTGAGAGTGACAGTTTAATAAGATACTGCACTCGATTTTCATCTTCACCGATTCAAGATAACTCTGAATCGGTGCTAGAAATCAAAAATCAAAATATTGACAATTTCTGGACACGTCTCCAATCTGCATATGACGCGATAGTAGAAACTGACGACTCAGATCTACCCGAAAATTTCAAATCCTCGGCTTACGCCAAATATGAAAATTGCCTTGACCAATATGAAGAGACTAAAGCCATGATCTCCGATCAATTGAAATTAATTAAAGCAGTCGCACCTACTCCACAACCTAGAGTAGAGCTGCCACAAATTCAAAGCCAAGAGGCGAGTTCAGGCATTCACCTTAAAGTGCCAGCATGCGATACAGAAACATTTCACGGAGGTTATGAACAATGGCCGTCCTTCCGGGACATGTTTACGGCCGTGTACATAAACCATCCTAAATTATCACAAGCGCAAAAACTGTATCACCTCAGATACAAAACCAAAGGTCAAGCAGGCGTAATAGTCAAACAGTTCGCATTAAATGACCACAATTTCAATTTGGCTTGGGAAGCTCTAAAAGAACGATACGAGAATGAAAGAATATTGGTAGACCAACAAGTCACCATATTAATGAACTTACCAAAAATCCAGAAAGAAACAAGTGAGGAGTTCATAAAACTTCAATCCACTGTTTCAAATTGTTTGTCGGTTCTATCGACACAGAATATTCCCACAGACAATTGGGACCCCATACTGGTAAACATATGCTCCGCGGCATTACCGGAAAAATCTTTGCTTCTGTGGGAGCAATCGCTCTCATCACGAAGAAAATGCCCAACGTGGCAACAGATGAAAGATTTCTTAACTACCCAATACGAAATTGCGGAAAGGGTAGATAAAAAGACGGTCAGAACAAAAAATGTTCAACACGACCTAAATCGAAGTTTCATTAGACCCCAAGCTAGTAACAACAACAGTTTAAACAGAAGCTTTTTTAAAAATCAATCGTTCACATCTGAACAAAATAAAATAACGTCATGCGAACTGTGTAAAGGAGGGCACAAGCTAAAATCTTGCGAAAAGTTTAAAAAACTTAATATCAATGAAAGGAACAACTTTGTCAGATCGAAAAGACTCTGTACAAACTGTTTGTCCCACTCACACAATCTCAATAATTGCGAAAGCAAATTCAACTGCGTATATTGCCACAAAAGGCATCATTCTATGTTGCACTTAAATAACTTTCCCAACACACCTCAAAGTAGCGCTTTCTCAAAAAGAGCCACGGGTTTAGTTGCAACCGCAACTCCCGAAACACAAAATCCCGAATTTTGCCAAGAGACACCATGCTGCTCAAAGGCATTAAAAACTCAAACGCTACACAGCGATAATCATAGTAGAGTACTACTACCCACAGCAGTTGTCTCCATCGAACATCGAGGAGAACTGTTCAAACTAAGAGCCTTAATAGACCAAGGGTCCCAACGATCCTTTATAGCGTCTAAGGCCCAAAATAAATTAAAATTGCCAACAAAACATGCCAACTATGAAATTACGGGAATGGGCGGAAGAGTAGTACAAAACTCTAACAAAATATGCCCCATTACCCTAATTTCCCCCCAAGCGGATAAGCGCATTCAAGCAAATGCTATTGTCTTACCGCAATTAACAAACATGCTTCCAAGCTATCAAATAAGTAGCAAGCATTGGGATAAGATTTCACATCTGACTCTAGCAGACCCCAACTGCAACACCCCCGCTCAAATAGACCTTCTATTAGGCAGCGATCTCATATCGCAAATTATACTAGAAGGTGTTGAAAAAATTTCTAAAACACTACTGGCGCAAAATACCATTTTCGGATGGGTCCTAAGTGGACTAGTTGCGGAACCAGTCACAACAATGACAACTCAAGTTGAGGAAATCTCAAACGAGTACCTCAATTCACAATTGAGAAAATTTTGGGAGCTAGAAGAACTCCCCCCCATTTCAATTACAACACCAGAAGATCAGTATTGTGAAGACTTTTACAAAGCCACAACTACTCGATCAGATAATGGTCGGTATGTCGTACGACTACCACTAAAACAACAATTTCCAGATACACTCGCCTTAGGTCACTCTCGCACCTCTGCAATACAGCAGTTTTTAAGCATGGAAAAAAACCTACTTAGAAAAGGTGAGCTCAAACAAGATTATGATGGGGTCTTAGAAGAATACCTCCATTTAGACCACATGGAGGAAGTAAGCCCATGTGAAAAAATCATAAGAGGCAAATATTACTCTTTCTACTTGCCACATCATGCAGTAGTAAAGCCTGACAAAAAACAACAAAAGTCAGAGTTGTCTTCAATGCCTCCAGAACCACTAGCTCGGGGAATTCCCTAAATGACATTCTATTTACGGGACCCACGCTCCAACCAGATCTAATGCTCCTCATATTGAACTGGCGTATATACAAATACGTATTCAATGGGGATGTCGAAAAAATGTATCGACAAATAAATGTTCATAAAGATGATCAAGATTTCCAACGGATTGTTTTCCGAAAATCTGCCAATAGTCCACTACGCGACTTTAAATTGAAAACAGTTACCTTTGGCGTAAACTGTGCCCCATATCTAGCCATCCGTACACTCCACGAACTGGCAGAAGACACAAAGTCAGAATTTCCTCTGGCAACAAAAGTCTTAAAAACGCAAACGTATGTAGACGATATCCTGTCTGGGAGCCACAGCCTCTCACAAGCATACGAGTCCTTATCACAAGTGATAAAAGCCCTCAACACCGCAGGGTTTCCCCTAAAAAAGATCACAGCTAATCACCCAAATATCTTGAAGAACATACCAAACGACAATTTGTTGGATACTAATTTCCTTATATTCGAAAAGGAAAGTACAACAAAAACACTGGGCATCCAATGGAATGCGATATCGGACCAGTTTTCATACACGACTGAGTCCATATCCGCATTATCCGCCAATACAAAACGCCAAATTCTCTCCTCTGTGGCAAAACTTTTCGACCCCGCAGGATGGCTTTCGCCAATAATGATACAAGCGAAAATCCTGATTCAAGAATTATGGCTAGACGGAACTGACTGGGACGAACTAGTGAAACCTCTTCGCTTAGAAAGATGGTCCCAGTTCGCTAATAATCTGACCGACATTTCGCAGATACAAATTCCACGGTGGGTAAACTATTCCCCCGAATACAAAGTGGAACTACACGGCTTCTGCGACGCCTCTGAAAAGGCATATTGTGCCACTATATATGTGCGCACACAAAGCGATATTGCAACTACAAGCCACCTACTAGTGGCAAAAGCAAAAGTTGCGCCTCTAAAAACCATAAGTCTACCACGACTTGAACTTTGTGGCGCTCTGCTACTAGCAAAGCTAGTTTCCATGGTGCAGACCCACTTAAACATGGCACAACACAAATTATATCTATGGTCTGATTCCGAAATAGTGCTAGCCTGGTTAGAAAAACCACCACACGCGTGGAAGACATATATTTCTAATAGAACGGCGCAAATACTTGACCTAGTAGGATCAGCCACTTGGCGACACGTTGCCAGTGCTGACAATCCTGCTGATCTAGGTACAAGAGGGTCCAAACCCCTGCATCTCGCCACCACCACCCTATGGTGGAATGGCCCCCGGTGGTTAACAGAATCTCCCGATTCCTGGCCACAATCGCCAATGCGCAACATAATTGCCCCCGAAAGTCGAAAAATCGACACCTACCACACAATATTGGATGATAATGACATCCTTGAACGATTTTCATCGTTCCCCCGAGCACTCAGAGTAGTCGCCTATATTCTCAAATTCACAGAGCGACTCAAACTTAAGGTAAAGGGAGCAACTTGCCCCCAATGCGATACGTTGACGCACCAAGACTTACAAAAGGCAAAGGTCGCTCTTATCGCATCAACCCAAGCGCGCTACTTCAGCCGCGACCTGGGGTTGCTAAGAGAATCGAAGCCAATTGACAAAAAGAGCTCACTCTTAGTACTAAACCCATTTATCGACACGAAAGGTCTGCTTCGTGCAAACGGCCGGCTTGCTAATTCCAGCCTTACGTATAACGAACGCCACCCCATAATCATACCTGAGAAGTCTCCATTTGCCACCTTATTCCTGAAATACATCCACATATTAATGCTACACGCCGAACATCGCCTCATGCAACATATGGTACGACAAGAGTATTACATCCCACGTCTGAAGCCCCAAATCAAGAAATGCATTTTCATGTGCAAGATCTGCACTATGCATAAGCAAAAAATGCAAACGCAGATTATGGCAGCACTTCCACCTGAACGCTGCAATTTCGCTCTGCCTTTCACCACCACAGGTGTCGATTTTGCTGGGCCTTTTCAAATAAAGGCGTCCATGCTAAGATCTCCCACTCTCATGAAAGGCTATGTGGCTGTCTTTGTATGTTTCACGACAAAGGCAGTCCACCTTGAGCTGTGCACTAATCTGACGACAGAGGCTTTTCTCGCGGCATTTGCTCGCTTCGTCGCTCGACGTGGCTTCCCATCAAAAATCATGAGCGATAATGGCAAAACATTCATTGGAGCTCAACGAGCCACAGAGAAACAGTTCGTGGATTTCTTTAAACAAGTATCACCTGACATCGTACAAAAGTACGCCCCCCAAGGTATCAATTGGCAATTTATACCCCCAAGCGCTCCTCAAATGCTACAAATTTAATTATGAAGAATTCACTACATTATTAACTAAAGTCGAAGCCGTTCTCAACTCACGGCCCCTCACAGTCCTCTCGCAAGATCCCTCCGATTTAACAGCCCTAACTCCAGGGCATTTTCTAAAAGGAGCACCCATTCTGGCCACACCTGAGCCAGGCGTGGAGTCGCTATCCTTACTAAACAGATGGGAAAGAATTAAAATTCTCCATCATAATTTCAGTCGCCGATGGAAAGAGGACTATATCAAGGACCTCCCCAAGAGGTACCGATGGAAAATTACCGAAAATGCGCCAAAGATTGGAGATTGTGTCCTGATACAGGACGAGTGTCTCCCCCCTACCGAATGGCGGCTTGGCCGCATAGAGAAGCTTTACCAAGGCTCCGACGGTCATATTCGCGTAGTCGATCTCCGTACGCAATCAGGAAAGTTAACAAGACCGCTCGTTAAGCTATGCTTTTTACCGACCGCCGATCGAAACGTAAACGAAAAAACCCTCGAATAAACCCGTTATAATAAATATTTTAAGATAACAAACAAAGCAATCGAATGATCAGTCAACTTGACGATCCATTTCTGCCACAACGTGGCAGCCATACCCATATCCACTTCATGCAACAAATATACAAATAAAATCATACTCTTCCATACAGATAAACATGGATGCAGACATGCCACTCGCTCCGACGCCAACCATCCGCTCGACTGTCCACGTGCCACGCCAAGTGGCAGCTCCAGTTGCGGCAGCACCAGTTGCGGCTGGCCCAGTAGCAGCTCCCCGAACCACCACATCAACGGGTCCGCGTAGTGGAACGCGAGCACTGCCGCCAACGCCCATATCAGCAGCAGAGCCGCAGCGCATCAGGTGCCCAATATGTCGACGACCGCACCGGTTGATGCACTGCGCAATTTTTAAAGGTCTGCCACCACCGCAAAGGCTGCGCATCGTCCAGGCACACGGCCACTGCCTCAATTGTCTGGCACCTACCCACACTACCCAGCAATGTCCATCGGGCAACCTGTGCCAGATATGTATGTGGCCTCACCACACCATGCTGCACAAAACCACCAGACCCGACATCGGTCAACAATCTGGTAGCCACCACCGTGGTGCAGTACGACGACCGCCAACCAGCCGGGATGCACGATCGCGTCGACAGCCAACCATATCATCCTCCCGTATCCGGCGGCAACAGAATGGGACGTCAACACAACGCCAGCAACAAACGCCCCGTCCGCGCCGCACTTCAGGCCTGAGCAACGTTGTGGCCACGCTCCAGCAGTTGCAACGACTCCTAGGCTGAAATATTCGCCTAGGGGGGCCGGGATGGCTAAATGAGCTTCAGTCTCTTGCCCCACACAACACATAACCAACACAGAACACTCTACACTCACCGCATCAAAATATCCGTCACTAACACACTTCATTCACCACACTCATCTCTACACCACCTACAATCCACATCACACATAACTATGTACATTACCACTGCGTTTTCACCACCACCAAAAAAGGAACAAGAGGAGGGAGAAACAAGTTCGTTTTTTGCTACTTCCTTTTTGCGATCCGCTTGCGATAGCCGTGCGATTCCCCCGAGCTCTATTGTGCGAACATAATTTTATAAGTCCGACTCAATACATATATTCATTTTCATAAAATAAAAATACGTTTTGTGATTCTCTGGCGGAATTGTGTTGCCTTTTCTTCTTTTTTATATAAGTTCACAACGGTGAGTGCTAGGAAATCAATCGAAAAGTACAATGGGTTTTTTGATCATGACAGCATTATTTAAATCTTAAATGAATAATTTTAAAGCCAAATATAACCAAAAATATTAATAATAAATATAAGTAATAAACTCACTGTAAACTTTCTAACGAATTTGTATTTAAGATGATCTCAACTTTATCGGTAAATAACACACAATGGCATTACACTGTTGAACTAATATTACCATATTCCCATTTCGGTCTTTATAATTTGAGTACTGTCTTCGTTCTGAAATTCAATCCGGCTTAAAACCATTATTTTAACCGACTGGCATTTGACCTTAACTCTTAAAATGCATTCTGTTGTTAGCACATATGTTTATAAAATGGGCAGGTATTTTCTGTAACATTTAATGGTAGCCGCACAACTTGCATTGAGAATATTGAACGAATTTATTAAATATTAGATATTGGACAGTTTTTCCTGTTATTTTAATTTTTTCAAGTACTTTAGAAAAAGTTTTTAAACAGAGGTCAAGTATGTATCAATTTTTAATCCCTTGAGTGCATGTATATGGCGAATAAAAGCAATTATACAAAAAAAGTCAAATGAAGAGGTATAATAACTACCATTAAATAAGGAAAACCGACCCTATTAAAAATTCGAGTAACTGCTCATTTGTAAATTTGAGCCCAATGAATACAGCTAAAAAACGAATATACAGCACAGTTGAAAATCGAGCACACTCAGGAGGGTGGCTCCAGCATTTACATATATTGCTACCATTGAGCAGGTGTTCGCCTATACCTTCATACACTGGTGCATTGGCCTTCAATTATTGGTGATGTTTGGTGAGGGTGATGATTGGTGGTGGTAACAGCATGGTGTTGCGTAACTTTATAACTAGCACGTAACAACTCCCTCGGTTTCGCACCCAGTTGTGAATGAGTATTCTGAAGTGAAGTGATTTAAATGCGTCCTTAATGGGATAAAATGTTGTCTGATTTGCGGTTTCGTAAACGTTTTAATGTCTGATACTGCGCTGTTCTTTTGTGTGCCAAACCATCGCCCTTTGCTTCCAAACCTGCTACACAAAGTTACACAACAATGAATTAATTTACCAGTAACCGCATGGCCTCTGCCAAGATATCAAAACTCACGCGATGCGAACGTAGTATGTTATATTCACGGAAGTGGGGTTATCTGAAAATTTGAAGAATCTGTAGCGTAGAAAGGAAAATCATGATTTTAAATTTATTAAGTGCCACCCCTCGTTGACTTTCATGATAGTGATTTTTTTGGAAGCATACATATGTATATACATATGTATGTATGTATACGGTACATGGGTATACATTGTGCGTGTCATGTTCATGTTTTGTAGTTGTCTAGTTTGTGGAAAATGGTAAAGGAAAATGGTTATTTCCTTTTCCAATTAGTTATAACAAAAGTATACATGATGAATGATGTTATTGATGTGTGTGAAATATTGTTTTTATTGGTATTTATGAGTCGATGGCAGCGATAATAACATTATTACTATTAACTCCTTCATTTTACACTTATTCACACAATTGTAATTTAGTAAGGTTTGCTAGATATTTTTTTCAAACTTTAAATTTTTGGTTTTTGTATATTTAATGTAAAAGTAGAGTTTTGCTTTGGTAGTGGGGCTAAACTAATAAAAGTGTCAGAATACAATAAAAAATGTATTTGTAAAGACATCGCAAGTATCAAAAATAATCTAATAAATATATTCATCCCTATCACGTAATCCATCGTATACTGTTTTTTTGGGAAAGAGGAAAGAAAGTAAGTTCGAAATTCGAAGATTGGCATTCACTGAATACACTCGGAACGTTAAATTTTGAATTTTATCGGAATTTTTATACGACAAGTTTTTGCTGGCGGAGAAATAAATTAAAAAAAGTAAGTTTTTATTGAATCATATATAACTTATTTGTTACGAGTAAAATAATATTTAATACGATTTCCGCCTGTCTAAAGTAATTACCACCAAGCAGCAATATACATGGTTGAGCTGTTACAGCAAAACCCTGAAATGGCGCAGGGTTTTACCTAATACCCTAGAGAAGAAGCAGCAGCTGTTTGGAAAAATAAATACTTAAAGGAATAATTTCAACGTATTTAAAAAATAAAGGCGTGAAATGCTGAAGCGTACAGCAAAATAATGCACTTTTTTTGCGGATGAGCGGGTGGAAAATGTCTTCCGCATCATCAGTACTGTCATGACAGCTACGGTATGTGCCACTTGCAGATCACTAAAAGCCCCCCTCTAAGAAACCTTCACCCGCCCACCACATTTGCATTACTTCACGGGTGGAGCTTTCTCATTGAGAGATTTACATCTGACACCTGCAACCGGGTTCCGCTTTTTCCTGCCTAGCAAGATTGCTGCGAATTTGTGGATAAAACCACCGTTTGCTTTACTGTCCATCAGGACGTTGAATAAATTGACCGCGTTAATTGGGCCAACCAGGTCTCCTACGGCAGTGCGTTTTCGATGCCATCGCACACATTCAAAGAGTGTGTGTTTAGCGTCGTCTTCTGTCGCGTCTTATACTCGTATAAGCATGACTGCTTTTTGACTTCTTCCATTCCTTGGAGGTTCTTTTTTGAAGTATCCTTTTGAAGTATCTTCGTTGTCATATTATTATTGTATTTTTCTTTATTTGTTCTATTGCGCTCTAGTTGCTTTCGGACGTTTTCTTTAGCTCCCACAGCTTTTTCCTTTCGTATGCTAGAAAGTCAAAGAAAGGCTGCTGCAACTCTGAGGACTGCGGTGCGCTGCACTCCGGCCACTACCTTACGCCCATGTTCTTTTTTAAACGCATCTGCCCCGATCTCAGAACCGTATAATAGGACGCTGACTGTCATCCTAATGCTTTCTCTTTTCTTGGCTGGGCCTTCTATGTTGGGCATTAGTCTGATCAGTAGGGAGGTTATTTTCTCTGCTTTTCCTGCGTCGTCCTGGATTTGTACCCAGAAAATTAGTCGTGCGCCTAGATAGTTAATGCTTAAACTCAAGTTTCCAAGGGTTTTTGTTTTAATATCCTTTTCTTTTTGCTTTCATCAATGGCGTGCTTTAGTTCCGTTAGTAGTTGCGGCTTCTATTCGCCTGAATCTCGCTTAGGATTTGCGAAAACGGTGGCATGTGCGTCTGAGTTGGGTGATAAACTGATGCTTTATGTTTGCCGTGCGAAGCCTTAGGCATTGATTTTTGGCAGGCTCTTGTTATATTAAGCATTGTGTGTCCGACAATTCTTTTTGCAAATATGGGGAAGCTGCTACATGAATTCTGGTTGTCTATCGCGGAGATTAATTTAGAAGTATTTAGTTTCGAAATGCTTCACTTTCCTGTTCCAATATTTTTCGATCGTGAAAGAAATGTACTGATGATTGCTGCCATTGTAATGCTGTAGGATTTTCCATTTCTTTATTGAGCCTGCCATGTCTTCTGATGAAGATGGTAAATACTGTGAAAAGGTTGCATCTGGCGCAGTCGAAAACATTGCCGTTCCATTTGTTAACAGTCACGGCCTTACTCCCTGGTGGTAGCCATAAAGCGGCAGAAGAGCTGCTATCCTCTAGCCAGATACCTCTCTCTTTCATTTTATATTGCTCGCTTGTGATGATTGATTAACTCGTAGCCGTTGTCCATTACCATTTGCGAGAGTAGTGCGTCAGCAGCCTCGTATCTATGCTGCTATCTTGGTCTGTATGATATTAATTTGTTTTAGTATATATACCGTACATTTTGCGGAACCCAGGAGATGATCGACTTTTTCGTGTTTAACCTCTGCGCATTCTTTCAATTTGTGTCCTGGTTGGCCGCACTTTATGCAAGCAATCTGCACTCTCCTATTGGGCCTGCAGTTAACTCAGCAAATTTTAACTCATGCCAGTCGCAACAGTACGCCAGCCTTATCGTGATCGAGCGTTATATATGTATACCCTTACCTACTACTTACCTGCTACTTCCTCTTTTATTGTAAGTGAGTTGAGCCTTTGATTTAAGGTCGGCCACAGTTGCAGATTCTTGAAGGGTGGTCTTGAGTGCATCGCAGAAACTGGCCTTTGTAAACCGTCCCTTCTTCAGCTCTAATAGTAGGGCCCCGACTCTTGTTTTGCAATTCCCTTTGATCTTCACCTCTGCTTCTTTATGACTTATGTACCTTGCTACGGATATTATTAAGCACCTCGGCGTAGCTATTACCTTCTACTAGTTCTGTTCCGTTTTGGCCTATTATTTGCTCTCTGACTTGCAACTATATTCCTTCTTGTTGTATCTCTTTTGCGTTAAAAAAAAATGTTTGCCACTGGCCGTCCTTTCGCTCTGTTTCCCGAGGCTCCACATAAATTGTCCGGTTCGAGGTTATTGACTCGGGGGTTGTAATGCATCTGCCTAGATGTCCCGTCTCTTCTCATTTCCTGCGATGATCTTTCTCCAGTTTTGTCACGTTGTTTTGGAGTGATGGTAAATGTAGAGGATCTAAGTTACCTTCTACTTCAACGAAAGACGGTCCCATATTCCTCGTCTTGGTCATTTGTATTTTGTTATTATTTCTGTTGGCGTGTTGGTTATGTATGCATGCAGGAAAATCACGTGAGGGTCTCAACTGAACCTGTATGGCCAAAAAATTATGGCGATGTGCAACGTACTTGAAGACCTGCCAGGGTTATAACGAGACGGACGTGAGATACTGTTCTCCTGTCAGCTATTTCGGTAAGATGTTACTCTTACCTACTGAGGTGATAGAATACTGCCCAACAACATAATCAGAGTAGTACTTTCCTCGATTCTAATGGGCGCTTGCCTAGGGTGTCTGTGCATGTTAGGTGCTGGTGCAACCCCGGTGGGAATTATAGACACTTATTTAAAGAGAGCAATTGATCCCCTCTTCGCCGGAGATTCATTAGGCGAAGTAGAAATTAGAACTTAATCAAGGTGGTAATTAACCGGGATTCAATATTTATTAATAATCTTATTTCATATAAGATTTTGTATCTAAAATTGCTCAAATATATTATCAATATCGTGTAAGCTAATGTTACAAAGTGAAAACAGCATGATATGAAAATTTTTAAACACCTTAGATTATGAATCGTTTTCTCAATATCTGGTTAGCAGCCTTCTGTCAGAAGGCCTATTGATTCGGTAAATAACCTTTTTTTAACCAGAACTTAACTGGTGCTGATGACTGAGAAACGGCCCTAAAGCAAAAGTGTTTGTTTGAACATTCAAATATGTATAGCTAAGTTGTGATACATAACTCTTTTTTTTTGTCTTACTGGCCGAGTGGACAAGTAAGACATAATCACGCTATGAAATTTTAATTGAAAACCGCGCAAAATGTGCGCCTTAAGATGTAAATGGACGATAAAAAATAATGTTGCTAATGCCAATGGCACAGTGGCACTTTTTTATTCTTATCTCTCGCCAGCAGCGCGAATTTTGTACCAATTTCACTTGTAGTAAAATATAAAGTTAGATATAATTTCAACCCCAAACTATCGCGGCTAAGAATAAATTTATAACATACCTCGGAAGTACGGCCAGCAACAGCTTGTGCCGAAACAATAGGGAATTCATGTTCTAAAAATAGCTAGCGAACTCATGATAGTGAGGTAATACAGAGCATCATGAGATTCATGATAGAAAAAAGAATCTTATCTCTAAATCCTTTTTTCAATTAGCACACTGAATAGAATATTTGTCAAAAATAAAGTATGAAAGTATATTTGAAAGCTTCAACTTTAACCCTCATGGCGTCTCACATATGAGCTTGACTGAAAAGTGTAAAACCCCATTGAAGGAAGAGGGGGTGATTAAATCAATCTTCTTACTTTGTCAGTACCTTGTATACTATAACTAGTAGTTAGTTATGTTTGAAATAGGATACATTTCCAACTTCTAAGGCAAATATGTGTGTTTTTAGGAACTTAAACAGACATCATGTGACGAAGTACTTATGGGGTATTCCATACCAAATCGACCACTTTTGAACCCGACCCCTTTAGATTTTGCTGAAACTTATCCATCCTTTTTTACCCTTTGAAAAACATTTTTGAGAATTTTTTCAAAACTTTTTGTCAAGCTTCGAATAAGTTATAAATTTTTCAAAAAAATTGCTTTTTTATTTTCAAATAGCCATAACTTTTGTAGGAATTGACTTTTGGAGACCACTTTTTTTTAATTTTTGGCTTTGAATGAACTTTTCGAAAAAATACACGCAAAAATTTAACACCATCGATTATATAAAATAATCGGTTTTTTCGTCAATTTTGGAAGTTCGCAATTTTTTGAAATTTCGCCATTTTTGTTTTTTGTTTTTTTTTCCTCAAAAAAAACTTCATTTAATTTGACAACTATCCCTGCTAATCCCGGAGTGGGCCGATTTTTTTTAATATTTTTTTTATTTATTTAAAAAAAATTGACAAATTTTCAAAAATGAAAAAAATTGTTTTTCCGTAAACTATATTTCAGAGACGAGTAGGTCCTTGTGACATTTACTACAGTGGCCATATAAAGGAGCGCAAGTTTGGTGTTGGATTCGTGGTGGGAGAGAGACTCCGTCGGATGAACTTCTAGCCACAATGCGCATCACAGGCAGGTTCTTCAACATATCGCTGATTTGCGCCCACGCCCCGACGGAAGAGAAGGAGGATGTGACCATAGATGCTTTTTATGAGTGCTTGGAGCGCACTTATGAGAGATGCCCCCGCCACGATGTCAAAATCGTGCTTGGCGACTTCAACGCCAGGGTGGGCAAAGAAGGTATCTTTGGCACTACGGTCGGTAAATTCAGCCTCCACGAGAAAACATCCTCAAATGGGTTGAGGCTGATCGACTTCGCCGGGGCCCGAAATATGGTTATCTGTAGTACTAGATTCCAGCATAAGAAGATACATCAAGCTACCTGGCTGTCTAGGGATCGAAAAACCACCAACCAGATCGATCAAATTGTGATAGTTGGAAGACAAGTCTCCAGTGCTTTAGACGTGCGTACGCTTCGAAGTCCTAACATCGATTCAAATCACTATCTTGTTGTGGCCCAGATATGCACCCGCTTCTGTGCAGCAAAAAACGCACGCCAACAAACACAAGGAAGGTTCGACGTCGAGAAGCTGCAATCACAACAGACAGTAAGATCCGTAAGATTTTCCACTCGGCTTGCACTCCTGCTCTCTGAGAGCACTCGTCAACAACTCGGTATATGGGAACTGTGGGACGGCATTTCACACTCCTTACGTACAGCTGCAACCGAAACCATTGGTTTTCGGAAAGTGCAAAAGAACAGCTGGTACGACGAGGAGTGCCGTGTCGCAGCGGAGAGAAACAGACCACAACACGTGCGGGATGGGATAGATACCGAGAGTTGAAGAGGGAAGCGAAACGCATTTGCAGACAGAAGAAGAAAGAGGCCGAAATGCGTGAGTACGAACAGCTTGATAAGCTGGCCGACAGGGGTAATGCTCGAAAAATCTACGAAAAAATGCGGCGACTTACAGAAGGTTTCAAGACCGGAGCATACTCCTGTAGAACCCCCAAAGGTGATCTAGCCACCGATGCCCAGAGCATACTTAGATTATGGAGGGAACACTTCTACAGCCTGCTGAATGGCAGTGAACACATAACACCAGGAGAAGGCGAACCCGATTCCCCAATCGATGACGATGGAGCAGACGTTCCATTACCCGGCCATGAAGAAGTTCGAATAGCAGTTGCCCGCCTGAAGAACAACAAAGCCGACGGATTGCCGGCCGAGCTTTTCAAACACGGCGGCGAAGAACTGATAAGGAGCATGCATCAGCTTCTTTGTAAAATATGGTCGGATGAAAGCATGCCCAACGATTGGAATTTAAGTGTGCTATGCCCAATCCATAAAAAAGGAGACCCCACAAACTGCGCCAACTACCGTGGGATAAGCCTCCTCAACATCGCGTACAAGGTTCTATCGAGCGTATTGTGTGAAAGATTAAAGCCCACCGTCAACAAACTGATTCAACCTTATCAGTGTGGCTTTAGACCTGGTAAATCAACAACCGACCAGATATTCACCATGCGCCAAATCTTGGAAAAGACCCGTGAAAGGAGAATCGACACTCACCACCTATTCGTCGATTTCAAAGCTGCTTTCGACAGCACGAAAAGGAGCTTCCTTTATACCGCGATGTCTGAATTTGGTATTCCCGCAAAACTAATACGGCTGTGTAAACTGACTTTGAGCAACACGAAAAGCTCCGTCAGGATCGGGAAGGACCTCTCCGAGCCGTTCGATACCAAACGAGGTTTCAGACAAGGCGACTCCCTTTCGTGCGACTTTTTCAAGCTGCTGCTGCTGGAGAAAATTATTAGAGCTGCAGAACTGAATCGAGCAGGTACAATCTTTTATAAGAGTGTACAGCTGCTGGCGTATGCCGAGGATATTGATATCATCGGTCTCAACACCCGCGCCGTTAGTTCTGCTTTCTCCAGACTGAACAAGGAAGCAACGCAAATGGGTCTGGCAGTGAATGAGGGCAAGACGAAATATCTCCTGTCATCAAACAACAGTCGTCGCACTCGCGACTTGGCTCCCACGTCACTGTTGTCTATTTCGTCTATTTAGGAACCAGCACTAACACCACCAACAATGCCAGCCTGGAAATTCAACGCAGGATTACTCTTGCCAACAGGTGCTACTTCGGATTTAGTAGGCAATTGAAAAGTAAAGTCCTCTCTCGACGAACAAAAGCCAAACTCTATAAGTCGCTCATAATTCCCGTCCTGCTATATGGTGCAGAGGCTTGGACGATGACAACAACCGATGAGTCGACGTTGCAAGTTTTCGAGAGAAAAGTTCTGCGAAAGATTTATGGTCCTTTGCGCGTTGGCCACGGCGAATATCGCATTCGATGGAACGATGAGCTGTACGAGATATACGACGACATTGACATAGTTCAGCGAATTAAAAGACAGCGGCTACGCTGGCTAGTTCATGTTGTCCGGATGGATGAAAACACTCCAGCTGTGAAAGTGTTCGACGCAGTACTTGCCGCGGGAAGCATTGGAAGAGTAATACCTCCACTCCGGTGGAAGGACCAAGTGCAGAAGGACCTGGCCTCTCTTGGAATATCCAATTGGCGCCACGTTGCGAAGAGAAGAAACGACTGGCGCGCTGTTGTTGACTCGGCTATAATCGCGTAAGCGGTGTCTACGCCAGTAAAGAAGAAGATAGTAGTATATTATGCGTGGTATGATAGTAGTGATATATGTAAACATCAATGAAAAGTCGAATAAGTCTTTTCTTATTTCTACTTCAACTTATTATATTTGACCACTTTGCCATTTTTCCGCTAGAGACAATATTCCATCAGTGTAAATAGAAATTTCGAAATTTATTGAACGGAAGCGATCGAACCATAGTTTTGCTACACGAATTGATAGAGCATCGTCCATATTCTATTTTTTATTCAAAAATTTCAAAATATTGCGAAGTTCTTCATATTTTCACTAATTTTTGAACAGCTGTAACTTTTTTCAACTTCCACGAATTTTTTTTTGTTAATGATGACACAATGTGATTGGTAGCACTGGGGATATTCTACTGCAATCGACTACCCAATATTAGCATTATCTTTTTATTTTTCTATTTCGTATTTTATCTTTATTTCTTAAATCTTCTTACGCTATCTGTTTTTTATATTTGTGATTTCATTTATTTCTTTCTCAATATACTTTTCCCATATAATTTTAGTATAATTCTTTGCAATCTTTTTTTATTGCATTATCAGCATTATTTAATACATCTCTCATATTTTCATAAGTTTCTGTATTAAATAAAATTGTACTAGGTTGTCATAATTGATTCAAAACTACTTATTAAGCTGTGTTCTTTTTTAAAACATCTAGAGACTTCAATTGGAGTGGAATGAACTCTTTCAATTTGATCATTAATAGTACTTGGAAGTGATGTGCAATAATAAATTTGTATGTTTAACATTTCCATCAGAAACTTGAACTGTGTCGTATTTAAGCCTTGGCTCTGTTAGTTATATCATTTGAAAATAGTTTTGTATGCAAAAATTTATTTGTAGGATATGCCTCCTTTGAAAGCGTTTATAGTTAAAATAAGAAATCGTCTCTCAGACGTGTTGCTCCTTTGTCTACTAATATTTCTAGTTTAAACTAAGTAGTTTAATGTTTTTTTTTTTCAATCAGAGCTATTAAACCAGAATCGAAAGTTTTATTTATTTACTCACTCAGATGAAAATGAGTTTCATCGGAGAAGATTATTTTCTTAATTATGTATTTATTATTATTTTGATAATGAAATTGAATAATGTGTAATCATTACTGAGTACAATGAAAAAAATACAGGTCATGGCGTATTAAAAATGGGTGAAACCATACATAGAAATCAGGGATAATGGGATGCCCAACTTATTCCAGTGTGAGAGCGCCTCAAAATAAGCGTTTTTTATAACATTTTCCATTGTGGCCAGATCGAACAAAATAAGAGTTTTTGGGCATTTAAATTAAAATGCCCAATTGCACTTTCCACACCACCCAGGAGGTATGCAAAGAGGCGCGTTACCGAAGTTAGTTTTGGGTGCTCGGTTCCCCTATAGGCCTATAGCACCCATTAATAAATTTATTTACATAAATCAACAAAACGATAAAATTATACATATAACGATTAAAACAAAACAATAACAATTAATATAAAAAATATATAAAAATATCACAATAATATAGTTATTTACATACAAATGCCTACATTTACATCCCAAATCTTAATTTTCCTTAAAAAAAAATGCTTTCTTATTTTAGAGCCTCTTTATCCTAACTGTTTACAAAATTTTTACTTTTTTATTTTCTATCGTAAGTTTACGTTCGCTTATTGTAACCACTAAAAAATAAAAAAAATTGAAACCTATATGTAGGTGTGAAACACACAAAATTTTATTTTTAAAATTAGGGACAGAAAGGTCTTTATTTAAAAATTTAGTTAAAAAATATATTCTAATTCTAATAAAAAGGGCTAAAACTATTTTTGGGTCACAATTATCGCAACACAAAAAGGGCCTAACATCTTTCATTTTATTAAAAAGAATATCTCCTAATCCTATTTTATGACAATTACTGTCGAATTCTTCTAAAAATCTTGTTTCCAAAATTTTTACAAATGCAATAAAATCCTCAGGCGGCTTGACTAAGTTGCATTTGTCTATTTGGTTTTGATGCATGAAGATGATTTCGTCCGAAGGAATTTCATCTCCTAAATATGGCAAAGGCAGGGAACATGTGTGTAGTTTGAAAATTTTTAAATAAAAATAGCCGCAAAAGTAGTTAAACGCATTTTCTTTCAAAAAATTAATTTCTAAACTACTATCTAATGCGATTGAACTAAGGAGAGAGTGTTCAGGCCGTGGTAAACCTTGAAAATCCTGCCAAGAAAGGTCATTCAATAGTGAATCATTACACACATTAAGTAGAACATTATTACTATGTTCCGAAATTACTGTAGCATCAGGTTCTAAAGGCAGCTCACAGTTTCCTTTTGTTACGACGGATACGTAACGTAAGCCCCACGATTTCCTAAACAAACTAGAGAACATATAGGGCGTTACTCTAGTGCCTCCTCTGCTTCGAATCTGCCCAAAAAAATGTTCTAAACTGTCCTGACATAGTCGTCTCGTCTTCAAGTACGGAAAACCTGAGTGTGACAAAAATCGCCACAATCGTCTTAAACTGTTAATATTTAACACCCAGCCCTTTATAAAACTAAAATTATTAGTTGTGTTGCTTTCTAAATCGTCTACGACGCGAATAGTATTTAATACTTGTTCTGACTCATTTAAAAACTCTAACTGTACAGGGGAACCTACAAACACTTTTTAGTGGGTACAATAGCCTCAACGAAACTGCTATTTAAAATATCAAATAATTTACTAAAAACGAAACGAATTCCGCGGTATTAATAAAGCTCCTACTATTCGAGCTTAAGGCTCCCGAGCTATATAGGGACAACATACCAGAAGCGACCGTATTACTCAATACTTGAGACGCGAATTTAACCTTCATTTTTTGGAAGGTATTTGGATAAATATGAGCATCGGTTAATTTATGCGCACACCGATAACTCGACTTAGAGTCGGTTTCATAAAAATGAACAATATCCGACCAACTTACCCGACAATTTTTAAAGAAAACCGTATTTTTTAAATTTTGTAAACAGTTACGACTACTTTTTATCAAATGGGGGCTATCGTAAAAAAATACACTTCCTTGCCAGTAACATTAAAAAAAGGCCGTGACGCTGAAACACCTAACAAATTAGCGAAATTCTGAAAATTGGTGCCCTGGTCGCAAACAAAATGGCAAGGAATTAGTCCTATATTTTGCAGTTGGGTAATGGCTTCAAAAATGTGTTTCTTGAGGACATCCCCTTTGCAGGAACCTTTTACGAAAAAGTCTCTCCACCTATACCTTGCACCATTATAGTCATTGCAGTAGTTGCTAATCTAGAAGTGCGATTTTCATCGCCATAATCCTCAATACCTATCACCCTATCGAATTTCCTATCATACTGTAAATGACATTTCAGTGACATTTCATCACATGAAACCGACACGAACTTTTGTTCGAAAGTGAATCCCCTACTCCTAATCTCTAACGATTTTATGCTACTTTGGGTGCAACCTGGGAGACGGGACCAGTCTGTAACAAAGTTTTCCAAAGTACTTTCGGATGGAAAATCTAATTGGTGCTTTAAATGCCGATAAGCAACTGGCGATAGAAAAAATACACCCAAAGCTATCGTTTTCAAAAAATTGTCATATCGCCGACCATGGGTACGGCGATTACTATTTATAACTGAGGAGGAACTTTGTTACAAACTAAAGAAAGAGGGTCTGACTGTTCCCTCAAAGAGCTATTCCTTAGCTGTTCCCTACATCTTTCTAACTCTGCGGCCATTTCAACTAACTGGGCCTTTAAACTTCTATTTTCCGCTCTTTTTCATCTAACTTTATTTTCAAAACCCTATTCTCTTCCCTCAATTTCTTCTTCCTTTCTGTTCCTGCGGTCAGACCCCTACCTGTTTGCGCGGCCTTATCAAAATTAAAAGATACATCCTCCTCAAAAATGGAAGGGGCTCTAAAATTCCATCTTAAATTTCAGTTTCAATACTTGGAAAAAGCTGCCTCGATGCATTTTGTGCATTTGAGACAGCTTCTTCAACTTGGGGAGCAAAATCTTCTAGACCCAATAAAATCGTATTTTTTAATTCAGAATTTGGGACGTCAAATGTACGCTCAACTTTTAAATTTATATCGGGAACGGCTCCCGAACGCAATCGCTTTTCAAGGCGCATTTTTGCCGAACAATTGCTAAACGTCAAACCACCTCAACTTTGACAGTTGACTGGATTGAAGAGGTTTTGACGTTTAGCAATTGGAAAAGAGGGACGACCAGATTAAAATCCCGCACAATTATTATTCGAATGGAGACATTTTTCATTTTTTTGTCTCCATTTGTAACGGCCACTAGTTCGAAGAATAGCGAAGGCGCAACAGCACGTAAATTGAAAGATGTGAGTATATTTTAACTTTTATTAAATAATTTATTTATTATTTATTTATAAAACGTGAAACAATAATACAATTACTTTTCCACGAAAAAAGGAGCACTGGCTGCCAGGACCTTCGGCTCGCTGATGTAAATATAAAATGTATAGTTATTGTTTAATTAAGTCTTAGGTGTAAAAGTTAATAAAATGTTCTGTAGCTAATAGAAAAGTATTAAGAACAAAATAAATAATAAGTAATGGGAAGTTTATAAACATAATCATATTTGTGGTTTTAATCCTGTTTGTACTAAGAATGCTGATATTTTTGTTACGTTTTCGGAGGAACTCGTTTGTAACAGAGCAGACGGTATTTGGTCGTCGAAGATATTTTTTCTAATCGCTGCGAAATGTGGGCAGTCGTCGAGTAAATGATATGCTGTTAAAGCTAACGACGGGCAGTGTTGGCAAACTGGTGGACTAGAACGATTTAGGAGGTGCGCATGTGTGGCAATTGTGTGTCCTAGGCGTAATCGGATAAATGCTTTGATGTCGTTGCACCGGCAGCTGGAGGGATAGCTTGGTTTTATCCTGTTCGGGTTATTCGCAGTATATTGGTGCTGGATAGATCTCCAAGTCTCCATATGTGTGCTATATTGGAGCTGCGATATACACTTATACAAGTCTTTTTTCATAATATAGTCAAAAGTTATTAGTGGTTCTTTTGCTGCGAGCTTAGCCCGTTCGTCTGCCAGATTGTTTCCTTTTATGCCTGCATGTCCTGGAACCCACATTAGTTACAAGCGATTGTTATTCTCGATTAATTTGCTCCGAATACAGGAAATTAAGTAGGACTTGTTGTTTGTATTTATTACCGAGTGTATGGTTGACTTGCTATCAGTGCAGATAACTGCTTTAAAACTAGATTTTTCGACGAAGATGATTGCGTTGAAGATAGCGACAGCTTCAGCTGTGAAAACCGAGGCGTAGCTGGGAAGTATACCTGCTGTAATTGTTCTTCCCTCGGAGTCAACGACGGCGAATGTTGTGCTAATGTCGGTTTTTGAACCATCTGTGAAAACGAATTTCCAGTCTGGGAGCAGTGGAGTTGTATATTCCGCGAAAAGGCGTTGAAATACTGTGGGGGAGGTACTACTTTTTCCGTATTTCTCCAAGTTTAGCATGAAACATGATTTGTTTATCATCCAAGGCGGAGAAGATACTTTTTGACGGAGAGAAGGGAATGTGATATCAAGCTCTCTGGCGTATTCGATGCAGAGGAATATTGACGACTTACGACTTGAAGACTTTTTCTGTTGCAGCTCGGATAACACTGTTTCGTAAAGAATATTATTGTAACAAAGAAACAGCTTCGGTATGAGTTTTTTTAGGTTAAGTGTAAATCTTTCTTCGATTGTGGGTAGCCCCACTTCCACAAGTATGAATTGTGTTGGCGATGTCGGAAAAGCGCGAAGACTTCTGCGCACAGCCATGTGGTATGGGGAATACAGTAACTTGATGACACTTTTCGCGCAGTTGCCATAGATGGGTAGGCCATAGTCTATCTTCGATAATATAAGAGCTCTGGTTACATTTATTAGTGTTGACGAGTTAATTAAGCAGTGTTTGGATGCTAAGTATTTAATAATGTTGAGCCTGGCAGCCAGCTGCTTTCTTAAATATAAACAATGTTCTTTGAAAGTTAATTTTTTATCAAAAATTAAACCTAGAAACTTAAGTTTATTAGCATTTACAACTGGAATATTGTTATAAACTAATGTAAAGTAATTACATTTGTGTTTGCGGCAAACATGGAAATTCTTACATTTGTTTAAAGATACGTTGGCTCCAGATGATTCGGACCATATACTTAAATCAGCTAATATATTAGTAAAATCTTGTTTAACAAGGTTTAGGTCATTTAGATTAGAGACCAATAATAAATCATCAGCATAGCATATATAAAAAATATTTTTATACTTATCAATTATGTGACAAACTTCATTGAATGCAGCAGTAATCCGAAAAGGTGTTATTTACTTTGGAAACAAATCTGCGATTAGTGAGAAAAGACTGGATAATTTTAAGGATTTTTCCACCAAGGTTCCATTTTACCAACTGACGTAAAACTACATGAGCTCCCACGCGGTCAAAGGCTTTCTCGAAGTCTATACTTAGCACGGAAAGGTGGTTTCTATTGGAAAGAGCAGTAGAAGCATAGCTTTCGAAGAGGAGCAAGGCATCAATGGTGCCATGCCCCTCTTTAAAAGCTACTTGCTGCGGACGAATGGAGTTATTGTTTATGGCATACCACGAAATACGATGAGCTATAATTTTTTCGAAAAGTTTACCTAAACAGCTAAGCAGTGAAATGGGTCTGAAACCTGAAGCTTCTGTTGCAGGACTACTTGACTTAGGAATGGGGATAATAATAACGTTTCTCCAGGTTTGGGGGTAAATACCTTTATTTAGAATGTTGTTGTATAACTTAATTAATCTGGCCATCAAACATGAAGGTAGATGTTGCAACGTGGGGTACGATATTCTGTCGGCCCCCGGGGTTTTGCCTGAGAAAGAGGATAGTGTAGACTGTTGTTCAATAGGGGTATTCTCTTGCTCTTGCAAAACCCGGTGCACGGTGCAAGCATTGCAGATTTACAACGGCACAACAACAAACACACGTAGAAAAATATTTGCAAGGGCTGTGAAATATGTCAGACCAAAACCCATGTATATTAGCGTGCAATGTCACGCAAAAATAAAATTGCAACCCTGTTGTAGTTGCCATTTTACATAAAGTCATATTTTGACGTTAAATTGTTGAGGAAGGTAAATTTTAATTAGATTTTATAATTTCTATTTAAATTATAAAGTTTTATTACAGTTTTTTTTGTTAAAAATGTATGCAGAAGGTGCGCCAATTCACAATAACCATGCACAATAGTCATTTACAATAAATTGACTGAATCAGTCGCTCATATATCACTAGATTCTGCAATGGGTGCTCTCGTGCCCTTGTATATTTCAGTGTAGTATTTTTGCAATCTGCAATCATGCAAGAGCAAGAGAATACTCCTAATATGTTCTATATTGCAATCTGTGATGTTAGACAACGTATAAGGGGAAGTACTGAGATATTTGTTTTTGTCTGAAATGAAAGTGGCATGAAAGTTTGAGTCCTGCGAGTATTCTGACCAGTATGCTGCGAAGTAGTTAGATAGCTGTTTTGCGTTGACGATAGGCCCATTAGCGTTACTTATGGAGATCAACTGGGATTGCGGGTATATTCCAGATAATTTTTTAATATCGGACCATGCTTTTTTCGGGTTTGTTTTATGGTTGATAGATTCCGAGAATTTATGTAAGCTGTCCCTTTTAGATTGTTTTGCTTTCCTACGAAACATCGCGTTAGCCTTTTTATACATAATTAAATTTTGGTTTGATCTTGTCCGTTTATATTCCGACCAATAAAAGCGATTTACATTTCTTAATTGTGATAGCTCAGGAGACCAGTACGGCACAGTTTTAGTAAAGATTTTATTACTGGATTGTGGAATGGAAAGGTGAGCAGAAGTTCGAATAATTTTTGTAATTGTGGCAACTTCTTTGTTGATATTGTCCGAATAGGGGTATTTTTCGCAAAGGTCGCTGACAGTATGTTGAAACTTTTCCCAGTTCGCTATATCTGTTAGGAACTTTGGAATGGGTTGGGCCTTAAAGACTGACGGAGTGTGTAAAATAGTAAGAATAGGGAAGTGATCGCTGCCGTGGAGGTGGGGAAGGGTATTGCTAGTTAGTTTAGGGGCGATGTTGGAGGAACATAATGTAAGGTCAACAGAGGTAAAAGTTTTGTGTGTGGAAAAGTGAGTCGGTTTGTTGTCGTTAAGTAAAGTGAGGTTTTCTGAAAATATCATATCTTCTATGATAGCACCTCGATTGTTGCAAAGAGTTGATCCCCAAAGGGGACTCCAGGCGTTAAAGTCCCCAACTATAACGAATGAAGTAGAAACTGATCGCAAAATGTTTCTAAGTTCGCTGCATGTGAAGTTTTGTAGAGGTGGTATATAGAGGGCCACGATAGTAAATTTGAAAGATAATGAAACTTCTATTGCAATTGTGGCAATATTTGAAGTAATGGGAACTTGTCTATGGGGTATCGATTTTTTTATCAAAACTGCAATGCCTTGCTTGTTAGTTTTGTTTTGAGGCAAGTTGTAAAACTAGCTTTGGTACTGATGGGGCGAAGCTGCTGACTTATCAGCAGCAATATTAGTCTCTTGGAGACAGACAACGTTTGGCGAATGTTCTTTCAAAAGAAGTTCTAGTTGCGTGTAATTGTTGAGGTAACCGTGCATATTCCACTGTAGGATCTTAAACATTGAGAGCGGGAGAGGGATTGTCACAAAATTAATATGCTATTATAACAAATATGTATGTATGTTAATAATTGCATTCGTCTATAGACATGAATTGCTCTTTCGAGTTGTTTTCATTATGTTGAGGTATAGTTTGGTTTAAAGAGAGATTGACAATTGAGGTGTCAGCTGTCTCTTTCATGGAAGCGTCTGCTTCTGTTTTGTTTTGGTAAGCATTAGCTTGCGAAATGCTGTTTGGGAGTGTAGATTCGAGATTGAAGGGAGTGTGTAATAGAGTCTGCAGAAGAGGTGTAAAAGAGGAAACTAAGGCATTGTTAGGTTGTTGATTGTTGTTGTTTTGTGGCGAGTGGTTAGGTAAAGAAGAATATATTTGAGGTGGGTTAACAAAAGAATTTTCAGATGAATCGGTGATTTGTTTACTGAGATGGGTGGTGAGATTAGAGATTTGGAGCTTTGAGTAGGGTTATTATTTGATTTTTGTGCTTCTTTAGCTGCCTCGGCGAAAGAGGAGTTAAGCATCGATGGTGTTTGTGCTTTGTAAAGCTTAAGTTCTTCGCGCATGGAACATTTATTTTGACATTTTATTTTAAGTATTTCTTTCGTTTGCATGTATTTCGGGCACGTGTTGGCAGATGACGGGTGGTTACCAGAGCAGTTTGCACAGAGCGTGCGAGAGCATGGGGGAGGATGGGGGGAAGATTGCATGACATACATACCGGCGCATTTTTGCAGTGTTTGGCGGTATGACCAAGCCGTTGGCAAGTTTTGTACCGCATTGGGATAGGGTAGTAGGGTTTCACTTTAGCGCTACGCCAAGAAACGTCAACTTTATCTGGTAGCTCGAACAGATCAAAAGTAAGTAGCACAACTCCAGTGAATTGTGAAACTCCTTCCGCAGTTTTCGAAAACTTGTACACACCGACTACGCCTTGGTTACTCATATTTTCAATTATTTCTTTTTCACTGACATTGTTTAGGTAGGGTGCATAGATTGTACCTTTTACGCTATTAAGATTGTCATGATATTTTACAACAATTTCGCACACACCATGTAGCTTTTTAGTTGAAATGAATCTTTGAGCAATTTGGTTGTTTTTCACAAGCAATAGCAGATTGCCAGCACGTAATTCAGAAATCGAAATAATTTCTTTACTAATAGCTTCTAATGCTTTATGTACGGCGAAACAAAAATAATTAGAGATAGGTTTCGTTGAATCGGAAGCACTAACAATAATAAATTTAGGGTTTTCTTTCCTAGACTGAGGCAAGTCGGGAAAATTAAGGGGCGTGTATGAGGGTTTCTTTCTTTTTGGATGGGATTCCGAGGCAAGCAAAGCAAACCTGTTATTCCCGAGGTTGGGTGGCCCGGGGGCCATGATTATTATATCTACACACTCGATTCACTTATTTAGAAAACACTTGTAGGAAAAACGATATGCGGTATAATAATAAAACAGAGATTTACTAAGCAAACACGTGCGCGTAAGACGGATGTGTACTGTGCGAAATACGCAAAAGATAAGCAGAAACACGTCTAAACAGAGCGAGCTTTAGTCGATGACTGTTTATTAAATAAACTTGCATTTATTTAATACTTTTTTATTTATTTTGCAGATAAAATGCCGAAAACAACCAGCTGTTGGAGAAAGTGTATTGTTGGCTGCAACGAGGGAGGAATAACACTTAGGTTTCCAAACAGTGGAACGGACCTCGAACGGTGAGTGAAAAACATTAAATAGTGCAAAAAGTGTTTGTGAATTTGTGAAAAATTTCTATAAAATCAGTGTTTCGAATGTGCAATGAAAATAGTAATTTTGGATAATTAAATTGAATTTCCGTATGTTTTTAAATGTGATGTGCTGAACAAGTAGAGCGCGACAGACTTCAAGCGCCATCTATCAAATATTAAAATACACACGTTCTTATAGAAACAGTTATATATTCATGCAGTTGTCTTAATAACTGTGTCCTTAAGAACGTAAGTATTTTAATATAGTATTTGAGAGATGTCGCTTGCAGTCTGTCGCGCTCTACTTGTTCAGAGCGTAACTGTCAATTTATTGCCATTGCCGTTAATTAATTAAATAAATTATTTTAAAGAAGTAACAATTCAGGGAACAGTCAGACCCTCTTTCTTTAGTTTGTAACAAAGTTCCTCCTCAGTTATAAATAGTAATCGCCGTACCCATGGTCGGCGATATGACAATTTTTTGAAAACGATAGCTTTGGGTGTATTTTTTCTATCGCCAGTTGCTTATCGGCATTTAAAGCACCAATTAGATTTTCCATCCGAAAGTACTTTGGAAAACTTTGTTACAGACTGGCCCCGTCTCCCAGGTTGCACCCAAAGTAGCATAAAATCGTTAGAGATTAGGAGTAGGGGATTCACTTTCGAACAAAAGTTCGTGTCGGTTTCATGTGATGAAATGTCACTGAAATGTCATTTGCAGTATGATAGGAAATTCGATAGGGTGATAGGTATTGAGGATTATGGCGATGAAAATCGCACTTCTAGATTAGCAACTACTGCAATGACTATAATGGTGCAAGGTATAGGTGGAGAGCCTTGGTCCCACCCATTGGCTTACTTTTTCGTAAAAGGTTCCTGCAAAGGGGATGTCCTCAAGAAACACATTTTAGAAACCATTACCCAACTGCAAAATATAGGACTAATTCCTTGCCATTTTGTTTGCGACCAGGGCACCAATTTTCAGAATTTCGCTAATTTGTTAGGTGTTTCAGCGTCACGGCCTTTTTTTAATGTTACTGGCAAGGAAGTGTATTTTTTTACGATAGCCCCCATTTGATAAAAAGTAGTCGTAACTGTTTACAAAATTTAAAAAATACGGTTTTCTTTAAAAATTGTCGGGTAAGTTGGTCGGATATTGTTCATTTTTATGAAACCGACTCTAAGTCGAGTTATCGGTGTGCGCATAAATTAACCGATGCTCATATTTATCCAAATACCTTCCAAAAAATGAAGGTTAAATTCGCGTCCCAAGTATTGAGTAATACGGTCGCTTCTGGTATGTTGTCCCTATATAGCTCGGGAGCCTTAAGCTCGAATAGTAGGAGCTTTATTAATACCGCGGAATTCGTTTCGTTTTTTAATAAATTATTTGATATTTTAAATAGCAGTTTCGTTGAGGCTATTGTACCCACTAAAAAGTGTTTGTAGGTTCCCCTGAACAGTTAGAGTTTTTAAATGAGGCAGAACAAGTTTTAAATACTATTCGCGTCGTAGACGATTTAGAAAGCAACACAACTAATAATTTTAGTTTTATAAAGGGCTGGGTGTTAAATATTAACAGTTTAAGACGATTGTGGTGATTTTTGTCACACTCAGGTTTTCCGTACTTGAAGACGAGACGACTATGTCAGGCCAGTTTAGAACATTTTTTTGGGCAGATTCGAAGCAGAGGAGGTACTAGAGTAACGCCCTATATGTTCTCTAGTTTGTTTAGGAAATCGTGGGGCTTACGTTACGTAAACGTCGTAACAAAAGGAAACTGTGAGCTGCCTTTAGAACCTGATGCTACAGTAATTTCGGAACATAGTAATAATGTTCTACTTAATGTGTGTAATGATTCACTATTGAATGACCTTTCTTGGCAGGATTTTCAAGGTTTACCACGGCCTGAACACTCTCTCCTTAGTTCAATCGCATTAGATAGTAGTTTAGAAATTAATTTTTTGAAAGTAAATGCGTTTAACTACTTTTGCGGCTATTTTTATTTAAAAATTTTCAAACTACACACATGTTCCTTGCCTTTACCATATTTAGGAGATGAAATTCCTTCGGACGAAATCATCTTCATGCATCAAAACCAAATAGACAAATGCAACTTAGTCAAGCCGCCTGAGGATTTTATTGCATTTGTAAAAATTTTGGAAACAAGATTTTTAGAAGAATTCGACAGTAATTGTCATAAAATAGGATTAGGAGATATTCTTTTTACTAAAATGAAAGATGTTAGGCCCTTTTTGTGTTGCGATAATTGTGACCCAAAAATAGTTTTAGCCCTTTTTATTAAAATTAGAATATATTTTTTAACTAAATTTTTAAATAAAGACCTTTCTGTCCCTAATTTTAAAAATAAAATTTTGTGTGTTTCACACCTATAGGTTTCAATTTTTTTTTATTTTTTTAGTGGTTACAATAAGCGAACTTAAACTTACGATAGAAAATAAAAAAGTAAAAATTTTGTAAGCAGTTAGGATAAAGAGGCTCTAAAATAAGAAAGCATTTTTTTAAGGAAAATTAAGATTTGGAATGTAAATGTAGGCATTTGTATATATGTAAATAACTATATTATTGTGATATTTTTATATATTTTTTATATGAATTGTTATTGTTTTGTTTTAATCGTTATGTGTATAATTTTATCGTTTTTTTTTTTTTTTCGTTATACACTTGTTATTGTTATCGTTTTGTTGATTTATGTAAATAAATTTATTAATGGGTGATATAGGCCTATAGGGGAACCGAGCACCCAAAACTAACTTCGGTAACGCGCCGCTTTGCATACCTCCTGGGTGGTGTGGAAAGTGCAATTGGGCATTTTAATTTAAATGCCCAAAAACTCTTATTTTGTTCGATCTGGCCACAATGGAAAATGTTATAAAAAACGCTTATTTTGAGGCGCTCTCACACTGGAATAAGTTGGGCATCCCATTATCCCTGTCATCCGTATTGCTAAATGTTGAATGCATGTGTATCAGTGATCTGCAGTGAATACTTGGCTTATGATTAAATGTACTCTCAAATTCATGAATCACCCCCATTATTCACTCATACTTGCTCTCACTAAAAATATTAGGGGTATTCTCTTGCTCTTGCAAAACCCGGTGCACGGTGCAAGCATTGCAGATTTACAACGGCACAACAACAAACACACGCAGAAAAATATTTGCAAGGGCTGTGAAATATGTCAGACCAAAACCCATGTATATTAGCGTGCAATGTCACGCAAAAATAAAATTGCAACCCTGTTGTAGTTGCAATTTTACATAAAGACATATTACGTCGTTAAACTGTTGAGAAAGGTAAATTTTAATTAGATTTTATAATTTCTATTTAAATTATAAAGTTTTGTACAGTTTTTTTGTTAAAAATGCATGCATTAAGTGCGCCAATTCACAATAACCATGCACAATAGTCATTTACAATAAATTGACTGAATCAGTCGCTCATATATCACTAGATTCTGCAATGGGTGCTCTCGTGCCCTTGTATATTTCGGTGTAGTATTTTTGCAATCTGCAATCTTGCAAGAGCAAGAGAATACCCCTATTATCTTCTCACAATCACATGTCTTGCTTGTGTAATTATCGGTCAGACCTGGCTTGGCTTGCTTCTCTGTATAAAATTGTTTGAGCTATTCGTTGCATACCATTAGATGAGTTGAAAGGCTCATAAATACATTTACTAACAAGTGGCTCATTGTTTATTATAAATACATTCACAAATTCCGTGCCTATTCAAAATAAGTATATTTTATACCTACCTTTTAAAAGGAACGAAACGCGTGATTTTAGTGACTACAAAGCTGAAACTTCTTTATTTCTTATCCTTTTATTCAATTATTTCCTAAGCCTAGATGCAAAGCTTTGTTTTACATTCTAGAAAGTGAGAGCATAGGTAGATGATTCCCTGAAGTTTATACCTACGCGGAGGGGTTTTTAAAAGAACGAAACCCTTGATTCTAGTGACTTCGTAAAAACTACAAAACTGAAACTTCTTTGCTTCTTATCCTTTTATTCAATTATTTCTTATGCCTAGATGCAAAGCTGCATCTTACATTCTAGAAAAAGCAGAGCTTAGGTAGATAACATAAATCTAACTTTTCACGCATATCAAAACTTGCACTTAAAATAATAACTATACCTGCAAGTAGTGCGGCGACTTCCACCCAAAACCGTAGATAATATAATATTCCTGAATTCTATATTCAAGGCTAATAAATATGGCAATAAGAACTTCGAAACGTTAAAAACAAAAATATGCAATGATATTGAAAAGTAGTTTGTGCAATACCTGAATCTAAGGACATATTTCGGAGCTACATACATACTTATAGTAGATATAAGTATATCTTTGGAGTTAAATCTTATGAATGTACTATATACATAAATCTTGAAGTAAATTTTATTTTTAGTATTTTTATTTTTTGCTGAAATGAACTGAAGTGTCTTATTTTCTTTTTTGTTAATAATTCATGTAATTTTTATACCATTAAATTGACACGATTTTTATTTTTAATTTTAACTCCATTGAAAGGAACTGAATTATAATTTTATAAAATAAAATGTAATACAACATATTATACGTGATAACATGAATGTAAGTATGAATATGTGATTTTTTTTTTAATATTAGATGAAATTTTTACAAAATATGAAAATCCCGCTTTTTATTTCATTATCGCAGTCATTATTAGAATCCGTTACAAAATCCTTGTTGTTATACAATAATAAAATAGTAACTCTTAATGGGTATTCTAGTCTAGAAATGCTATTTAACAGCATTTTTTAAAGTCCAAAAAAAAAACTAAGAACATTTTTACCATCCAATTTTTTATCAGATATTTATTGATATTTTAAGAATACAAAACAAAATAAAAAAAAAATTTTTGTGATAATTTGATTAATTGTGGCATGGTGGCGTGGTGGGGGTTGAAAATAAGGGTGCGCCCTTATCAGTACAAATGCCGCTATCGTCTGAACTAGGATAAATATGCCCGTTTTTTGGCAAAGATCAAAATTTTTTAAAAATAATAAAAATCAAAATTTTTTAATAATCCTAGTTCCAACCATAGAGAGATACATAAAGAAGGTCCATACAAAATTTCAAGTTAATCGGTTCATTAGAACTTGAGAAAGCATGTCAGACGTGTTGAAAATAGTAGTTCCGAGAAAAACGCGATTAAAGTTTTACGTTATACGATATTCGCTCAACCGTTATACTTGCGCACAGATGAGCTTCTTAGTACATTCACAAGTGTTTTGTATTCATAATTGTCAGAGAATCCTAAGCAAACATTCATAAGTATTATATGCTTCATACTAGTGATGAGCGATATTTCACTACCGGTGATTTTTTCACTGTGATTGAAAAATCGGAAATCGTAACTGCGATCACATTTTATAAATAGCAGTTCGCTTCTAAAGGGTGATTTTTTAAGAGCTTGATAACTTTTTAAAAAAAAAAAAACGCATAAAATTTGCAAAATCTCATCGGTTCTTTATTTGAAACGTTAGATTGGTTCATGACATTTACTTTTTGAAGATAATTTCATTTAAATGTTGACCGCGGCTGCGTCTTAGGTGGTCCATTCGGAAAGTCCAATTTTGGGCAACTTTTTCGAGCATTTCGGCCGGAATAGCCCGAATTTCTTCGGAAATGTTGTCTTCCAAAGCTGGAATAGTTGCTGGCTTATTTCTGTAGACTTTAGACTTGACGTAGCCCCACAAAAAATAGTCTAAAGGCGTTAAATCGCATGATCTTGGTGGCCAACTTACGGGTCCATTTCTTGAGATGAATTGTTGTCCGAAGTTTTCCCTCAAAATGGCCATAGAATCGCGAGCTGTGTGGCATGTAGCGCCATCTTGTTGAAACCACATGTCAACCAAGTTCAGTTCTTCCATTTTTGGCAACAAAAAGTTTGTTAGCATCGAACGATAGCGATCGCCATTCACCGTAACGTTGCGTCCAACAGCATCTTTGAAAAAATACGGTCCAATGATTCCACCAGCGTACAAACCACACCAAACAGTGCATTTTTCGGGATGCATGGGCAGTTCTTGAACGGCTTCTGGTTGCTCTTCACCCCAAATGCGGCAATTTTGCTTATTTACGTAGCCATTCAACCAGAAATGAGCCTCATCGCTGAACAAAATTTGTCGATAAAAAACATTTCGAACCGAACACTGATTTTGGTAATAAAATTCAATGATTTGCAAGCGTTGCTCGTTAGTAAGTCTATTCATGATGAAATGTCAAAGCATACTGAGCATCTTTCTCTTTGACACCATGTCTGAAATCCCACGTGATCTGTCAAATACTAATGCATGAAAATCCTAACCTCAAAAAAATCACCCTTTATAAACTGCGATTGCGATCGCAGTTCGAAACAGTGAATTGCGATCGTAGTTCGAACCTGCGAATTGCGATCGAAATTCGAAACAGTGAATTGCGATCGCATTTCGAAACAGTAAATTGCGATCGCAGTTCGAACCTGTGAATTGCGATCGGAGTTCGAACCTGCGAATTGCGATTGCGATAGCAGTTCACAATAAATTTGTGAAACTGTGATTTTTTAATAGTACAGTACATGCGATCACAATAGCAAATAGCAGAAAAGTAGCAGCTTTCTTCAGGGTACTGTATATACATATACATAAATGCGTGTATGCTATTTTTCGTCATAGCGGTTTGAAGTCTTGAATATAACTTCTTATAATTTTTAATAATGGCAGGAAATTTATCAAGGAAAAGAAGTGAAGTATGGCAGATGTTTGAAGTAGTAGATGAAATATATGTAAAATGCAATATTTGCAAAACAAAAATTTCATATAAAACATCTTTAACAACAAGAAGTTTCAACTACTTATGGAATATTTTAATTTAATATAATTACAATTTTAATTTTACTTATTTGAAAGCTTTTGTGATGAATTTAAAAAATTAGCTTAGAGTACAAATTTAAACTCTTTTCATGGTAATATATATATAGTATAAATATTTAAATTAAGTTTTTAATAACACTTAGTAATAAATTATATGAATTTTAATAAAAATGGAGTTACTTTTACTGTTTTATATTTATTTATTCTTTTGTTAAGATGCTCTTATAATTATTTCGTTTAACCGAATATTATTTAATTTAAAACAAGAATTGTAATTAATCAATTTCAGAAAAAATATGGAATAAAAAAATTACGGGTTTTTAATATTTTCCCAAAGATTAGGAAACTCCCGTTATTAATTTGGTCTGGAATATATTATTAGCGGGTATTCAAAACATTCTGATGGATTATGGAGTTTATTAGTTTTTCCTTGAAAATATACAAATACATAAAAATGAACTATGCAATAAGCTCTAAGTTTCAGGTAGCCGAACCGCTCAAACTTTTGCGAAAATGTAGTGAAAAGAAAGGCGTAAAAACTTGACTCGAGTTACAGGAACCAAAAGAGAATTTGCCGTTAATAACGACAAAAGGTTCAGTCGTTCCCACGACAGTCGGGTGTACGTAACTGGATGGGACCCGGACTTGTATTCGGTCAAACACTGTCAAATCGGCAGAATCTGCCGCTACAACAACAGTAGTTGCGATCGCAATAGCAATATAAAATCACAGTGATTTAAAAATAGCAATCACTGAAATCACAGTGATTTAAAAATCGCAATATCGCTCATCTCTACTTCATACAAGCTAAGCAGTTCCCAAGCCAAAACTCTCTCTCTCATAATTGTAAGTGAGCAGTATTCACACTTATACTCATTCTGTTAATAATCTGCTTGCTTCATACTCAATTTTTCGCAAGTGGCTCAAAGTTGTGTTTAACTCATTCACTGCAGATCACTGATGTGTATTGCATGCTAGGGATAGGAAAGTCGACTCTGATTTTAGTCAAAAATCGATCTTTTAATAGAAATAATCGACTTTTTAGAATCGATTCAAGCCTGTCTTGAATCGATTAAAATCGACTTTTACTCGATGACTTCGACAATTGACGGAATTAAGATAAGACCTGCACCAAGTAACTATAGTTTTTTCAATTTTATCGCAAAATACTTATAAGAGCAAGAAAGAGAACCTACGTAACTTTATACAGCTCCCTACTGTACTCATGAAATCATACACTATCTTATAGGCATTAATGTTCCCCACTGTTTTTAGTATCTGATGGTAATATAGTTGGTAAAATTTTTACTTCTCGTTTTACTTTTAAAAGCACTATACAAAGTACCAATCGAAGCGTTTCTTTATAAATAGCCTCTTTCTGATATTCTGATTGGTCTATAACAGTGGTTCCCAAAATTATTTTGCCTACCACCCACTTTGATAAATATTTTTTTAGCGCCCCCCTTTTTTCACCTATTTAAAAACCAATATATGTAACTTCAAATTAATTATTGTTACCTATATACTCATTTTTACTATAACCAGCAACTTGAAACCTGAGCGCAGTAGGTAACGTACAACGGCGCTTAGGTCTCAAGTTAACTCTTACGGGCTCCACCTGCCAATAAGAATGATTATTGAAACACAACTTTATAGTATTAAAACAGAGAATCTTTTATTAAAAATAAAACTAAAATTATCGATCCATATATAAAAACTAATGTGAAGGATGAATCTGATGCTGTTTAATAAGTTTGTTAATATCAGGTTCCAATTTACTCAAGAACAGTCGCAAGTCGGCACGTTCGGTAACAAGCAAACGATTTCTATTTTTAGTAAGCAGTGTTGTCATAGCAGTAAATCCACGTTCACACAAATATGACGATGGGAATGCTATTAAGAATCGTTGAACGATTGACCACAATCCAGGGTACAATTGCGAGATCGGTTTTTGTAGCCAAAATTCTTGGTAACCATTTTTGAACTTGATTTTTATTTCCTCGTTTGTTGTCAATTCTATAAGTTCTTCTTCCAGCTGAGGTGACATTGCTGTGTTGACATTTGAAAACGGATCCAACACCCAGTCTGGTATTTCCAAATTCAAAATGTCCTGGTATCGTTCAGTGAAGTCAATGTGGAAGTTTTCCAAATGTTGGCAGTAGGTAAACAATTCGTCGGTACTGCATGATACTGATAAATTCGGAAAATTGTGAAACTCACGTCAGCCCAGATTCTTTTTGTGTAGAAGCAGTTTGGCTGCGAAAGCAGCAACGACGTTTTTTGTTTTAATTAAATTTAGTTTATCGCCTTGCAGTTAGAGATTCAACGACATGATTTATACAGGTCTGTCATGTGAGCTGTAGAATCGAGTCAGACAATTGCCTCTTGATAGCCAGTATGAAACAACAAACGATTGAAATCGTCATTAGTAACACAAAGCTGATGAAATAATCTATCATTCAAAGAGCTGTTGCGGATTTTATTGACTGCAATACAGTAATTGAAATAGTTTTTCACTTAAGTTTCTAGCAATTAAAATGTTGTCTATGAATAACGCAATGTACACCAAGACATATGGAATTTTATTTTTTAAGTGCGCTATTAAGCCTTTATGGTACCCTATCAAAGCCGGGGCGCCATCCGTAGCGATTGAAAGCAGGTGATCGCACAATGATTCTTCAATGTTTTCAGCCATTTCATCAATCCGTCTTTGCACAGAATTATTACTCAAAGAATTTTTCGGATAATATCTGCGGCCGGTTTATGAAGCACAGTAGTTATTACTTCATTTATTGCTGGCAATATTAACTCTTCTCCGATGTTATGTGGTTTGCCTTTTTGAGCAATTAACAAAGAGATATTGTACGAAGGCCGAAGCCCGTCGCCATTTCTTCTCTAGGTCTTGAAAATATGCTACATTCTTTTCTCTCTTATCTGGATGCATTTTATTCAAATGATCTTGCGGTCTTGAAGGCTTCATTGCTTCATTCGAAAATGTTTTTAGACATAGAAGACACAAAGGCGAGGATGGGTTTGTGGGATTTTCAATGAATCCGAATTTAATGTATTCGGCACAGTATTGCCGTCTCTTCTTTTTTTTTATTTCAGACATTGTTTTGCTTTGAGAAATACGTTTACTTCGCGAGTAGTTAAAGGAGGCGTAAGTAATGCTCATCTATTGCGCGCAAAACCACAAATGAATATAAAATAAATATTACATTGTTTATATAGGAATGCTTAAGCACAATTATTATATAGTAGTCCAAAAATATGAATTCTCATTTTTCCTAGAAATACATTTGTAAAAAAAGGATCCTTATCTTATGATTATATTATGATAGCAAATGCCCACACCGTGGGATTAGCCTCCTCAACATCGCGTACAAGGTTCTATCGAGCGTATTGTGTGAAAGATTAAAGCCCACCGTCAACAAACTGATTGGACCTTATCAGTGTGGCTTCAGACCTGGAAAATCAACAACCGACCAGATATTCACCATGCGCCAAATCTTGGAAAAGACCCGTGAAAGGAGAATCGACACTCACCACCTATTCGTCGATTTCAAAGCTGCTTTCGATAGCACGAAAAGGAGCTGCCTTTATGCCGCAATGTCTGAATTTGGTATCCCCGCAAAAGTAATACGGCTGTGTAAACTGACGTTGAGCGGGACCAAAAGCTCCGTCAGGATCGGGAAGGACCTCTCCGAGCCGTTCGATACCAAACGAGGTTTCAGACAAGGCGACTCCCTATCGTGCGACTTTTTCAATCTGCTGCTGGAGAAAATTATTAGAGCTGCAGAACTGAACCGAGCAGGTACAATCTTTTATAAGAGTGTACAGCTGCTGGCGTATGCCGATGATATTGATATCATCGGTCTCAACACCCGCGCCGTTAGTTCTGCTTTCTCCAGACTGAACAAGGAAGCAACGCAAATGGGTCTGGCAGTGAACGAGGGCAAGACGAAATATCTCCTGTCATCAAACAAACAGTCGTCGCACTCGCGACTTGGCACTCACGTCACTGTTGACAGTCATAACTTTGAAGTTGTAGATAATTTCGTCTATTTAGGAACCAGCATTAACACCACCAACAATGTCAGCCTAGAAATCCAACGCAGGATTACTCTTGCCAACAGGTGCTACTTCGGACTGAGTAGGCAATTGAAAAGTAAAGTCCTCTCTCGACGAACAAAAACCAAACTCTATAAGTCGCTCATAATTCCCGTCCTGCTATATGGTGCAGAGGCTTGGACGATGACAACAACCGATGAGTCGACGTTGCGAGTTTTCGAGAGAAAAGTTCTGCGGAAGATTTATGGTCCTTTGCGCGTTGGCCACGGCGAATACCGCATCCGATGGAACGATGAGCTGTACGAGATATACGACGACATCGACATAGTTCAGCGAATTAAAAGACAGCGGCTACGCTGGCTAGGTCATGTTGTCCGGATGGATGAAAACACTCCAGCTCTGAAAGTATTCGACGCAGTACCCGCCGCGGGAAGCAGAGGAAGAGGAAGACCTCCACTCCGGTGGAAGGACCAAGTGGAGAAGGACCTGGCTTCGCTTGGAATATCCAATTGGCGCCACGTAGCGAAGAGAAGAAACGATTGGCGCGCTGTTGTTGACTCGGCTATAATCGCGTAAGCGGTGCCCACATACAGATTTGGCAATGGCAATAGCAATACGTTTGACAGTTAGTATTCCATAAATTCTATCCTGTAGAAATGCGCCGTTATGAAACGGAGCGACCGATTGACATGATTTTCATTTTTTCTATATTCAATAAAATAGGAAAGATATATGAACTACGCGGAGAGAAGTATAGAACCGAGTTTGAGCAATCTTTTAATTCATATTAGTTGATGTCCCCAAGTTGTTGTTGAGAGTCGATAGCTCATGCAGTCGTTGTCTAAGAGGCCTCCTAGCTAAATAAAATTACAAATAACCGCCCAGGCCTCTACACAACGCCCCATTTTCTTTTTGGGTCTCTTACCGCCCCCCTTGACGCAGTAAGTGCTTTCGAAGAACTTTTTAAAGTTTGTGCATAAACTATTCCTCTCCACAGACAATTTAATTTTTTATATCGATACTAACTTAATCATGTTTGTTCTTAGGCTTTAGCCGCTGTCGAATCATCTGTTCCATCGGTTGCTTTGGTACCTCAAACTAAATCATCTGTTCAAGAAAATACCACAGTACAATCTCAGTCCATGGCCCTATGGATCGTTGAATGAACAATGCTAATTCTTTTTTAGGTAGTAGTGGCTTAAATTAGGAATCAAAGTTAATCTTATTAATTTCTTCTGTCATTCATTTGCATTGTTTCCTAGCTGGTGGATATAGACATGATCAAGCTACCACAGCTCTTTTACGAATGATCGCAGTTGATAATATGCCTCTGTGTACTACAGAAAGACCAGGATTCAGAAAATTTATTAAAACACTAGAACCGTTGTATCACATACCCTGTGAGCCAACTATAACTAATGCTATGAGTCGTAAATATCAAGATTTGTCGAATAAAATAAAACTTGAACTGCGACAGACTGAATCTGTGTGTCTTACTACTGATATCTGGACTCACCAACACACAATGAAAAGCTATCTTGGCTTAACAGTTCACTATCTGAAAGGTCAGTTACTGATTCCATTTTCAAAAATCATTACATTCAGTTTTAACTTCAAGTATGTAACTTTATTGACATATTAACCTTTCTTCACAGAAACTGAGATGAAGACTGTTGAGCTGGGCGCTTATCTCATGGAAAAGAGGAAAACAATAGAAAATTTGAGTTTGAAATTAAGAAATATCTTGATGATAATAAAATAGCAGCATTCGTTTCAGACGTGGGCGCAAACATCAAAGGAGCTATTAAAAGTGAGTTCGGCGATGGGAAACACATTTCCTGTTTTGGACATGTAATAAATAATTTTGGTCAGCGCCTTATCAAATTAATATTACTCAACCTGCATCTGAATCTCAAAATAAAGTTTCCGACTTACTCGTTGATGAAAATGATGCTATTGACAATCTAGAAGACTTAATTACAGATCATACTGAGCAATCGTCATTGCGTGAGCTATTGTCAAAAGTTAAAAAAATTGTCACATTCTATCGACAAAGTGAAAGAGCGACTACAAAGCTGCTGAAATTACAGAAGGACAAGCCTGAAAATTCTCGTCTGAAATTAATTCAGGAAGTGCGAACGAGATGGAACTCCTGTTTTGAAATGGTTGACCGTTTCATTGTGCTTGCTGATCATGTCAGTGAAGTGCTTTTACAAGTGAAGATAGACAAATCTTCGAAGGCGAAGCCACCTAACATGATCATAGGTGAGGAAATCGATGCGTTAATAGAAGTACGTGACATCTTAAAACCTCTCTTGCGAGTAACTTAAGAAGTTTGTTTTGAGAAATGTGTAACATTGAGCGGTTGTTAACTCGGCTATAATCGCATAAGCGGTGTCTGCGCCAATTGAGAAGAAGAGTAACATTGAGCATGTGCATTCCTTTGATTTCAAGCCTTAGAAAAGTATGTTCCCATTGTTAAACTAGCAAAGCTATTTCAATATTATCTTGTTTTGAATTTTTATTGAATGGATTGATTTTATATTTTACAGAAGATTGAAGAGTTAACGCCAGAAACTTTAATTGGGCGACATTTGAAAAATAGAATGGTTCAAGACATCGAAACAAAATACGGCAATATTGAATCTGTAAAACTGTACGCTTGTGCAACATTGGTTGATCCTCGTTATAAAAAGATTGGTTTTCAAAGTATTCGGGATTCTGCACGAGCGGTAATTAATGTCGGTAGGTTGATTATGCAAACATTATTTGATTATTTCTATGATTTAGTTTAATCTTAATATAATTTTTTGTGTATCTGATCTTGTCAAGACAGAACGAGAATTAGCATTGGCAGCAAGAGCAACGGTAGCAAATATATATTCAAGGTCCGGAATATCAGAAAACGAACGATGACAATGATGATATATGGTCTTATTTTGATAACACTTTGAGTTGTAGTTCCAATCTTGCAGATTCTGATGAGGCTGGAAGATTACTAATACAATTATGACAATATTTGACACGCCCGGCTGCAATCGGAAACAAAATCCTAATCCGTTCACTGTGTGGGAAAGTAGGAAATTTGAATATCCGTATCTATGGAATGTAGCTAAAAAGTACTTCCCAATAGTTGCAACGTCTGTACCCTGTGAGCGATTATTTTCACATGCAGGACTTATCGCAAATCTGTTGAGGAGTCGCTTATCACCTCAGCATCTTAATGAGCTAAAATTTTTAAGATCAATCGGTGAAGAAATGTGGTTTTCGTAGTTATTTATTTTTAAATTTTTTGTTTTTTAATTAAAAAAAGCAATTTTATTATCCAATACCAAATTGTATGCAATAAAATCATAAAATACTTTTTATAATATGATAAAAACTTAAAAAATATGATTGTACGTTCATAATTTAATAAAATATTGATATATCTAACGAATTTCGTGTACGATTTGCTTTATTTATAAAAAGTCGACTATCGGGGTTGATTAATCGACTTCCAGAATCGAAAAACTAGAAGTCGATTCCAAAGTCAAAAATCGATTCCGGTCGCGCTCTTTCCATCCCTATTTCATGCCAGTGATTCTTTTGTATTTGTTTATATTTATGTATTGTATTGACTTGTCATTATCGAAGATAAACAAGTTCAAGGATATTTGCACATACATGCAGCCGAGGACAAAGCAATTCTTTAAAATGAGTGGAATGTATGATCGTTGGGATTACATGTTTTTACTATCACTTAAACTAATAAATATTACCTGTACTGCGGCAAACCATTACATGGTGCCCCTTGGCATCTCATATTTCAACAATGGATGATTTAAAAACTATTTTTTAAGTAAAAGTACCTACAATTTTATGGGTAAAATTAGAATAGCATTCCCCGGATTTCGGGGATGAAATGGGTATCACTGGAAAGGTGACGTTCTCCAGATCACGAAAATGTATATATGTGTATATAGTTGCCGCTGACTTATAGTTTTAAAGATATTTGCATTTAAAGTTGAAAAATTAACTTTTACATTGACAACTTTTACATTGAATTTGGGGGAAAAAAATTAAAAAAAAAAAAGTCGAACTTCACTTTTTTAAGTTAAATCGTATTTTTTTTTGGAAGTTCGCCATTTTTTTTTTATTTTTTTTTCCCCCAAAAAAACTTCAATTAATTTGGCAGATATCCCTGCTAATCCCGGAGTCGGCCAACTTTTTTTAATATTTTTTTTTTATTTTTTTTTTTAATTTTTTTTTTATTTTTTAAATAAAAAAAATGTAAAAAAAAATCGGCCCACTCCGAGATTAGCAGAGATAGTTGTCAAATTAAATTAAGTTTTTTTTGAGAAAAAAAAACAAAAAACAAAAATGGCGAAATTTCAAAAAAAAAATTATGATTTTACTTAAAAAAAACCGATTATTTTATATAATTGATCGTGTTAAATTTTTTTCGACCATTTTTGCGAAAGGTCATTCAAAGTTGGAAGTTGGACAAAAAATTTTGAAAAAATTCTCAAAAATGTTTTTCAAAGGGTAGAAAAGGATGGATAAGTTTCAGCAAAATCTAAAGGGGTCAGGTTCAAAAGTGGTCGATTTGGTATGGAATACCCCATATGTACTTACTCGTATTTCCTCTGTTAATCTTATAACTTGCACTAGCAGTTATTGTACTACAATTGCGAAATTGTGATCAATTCAAATCTGCCACGAACAGTAACAATTTATAGGCTGGTGCAATAAGAAAAAGCTTAAAGGTGCAATTAATAGCTTTATTAAAAAATCTTGGAACCTACGAATGCCATGCAACAATTCGACAAACATATGCTGTTAGATTTGGGTGAGTCTCAGTGTGAAATACAGCGCCTATACCAAAAAAGGGATAAGCAAGGACAAACGCGTGGCATATTAAGAGTGCAGCTAGTAATCTCAATAAGAATATGCGATTGAACTCCATGTTATTTTAAAATCTATGTTATAACATTTGGTGTAAGTGAAAAATGTGTGCACAGTGATTAACCGCGCCATTTTTATTGGATGTGGCTTTACGTATGTATCTGATGTTGGAAAGAGTTCTTATTGTTTTAGTTCCGACAATAGTGATAACCAAAAAATGGGCATTCGTATGGTTGTTAGTTGATACGCGTTTATAGCTTGGCGAAAAGGTGCTGGTGTGTCGTCAAAGAACGTAATACCATGTTCATACCGAAAGTTTAAAAGATTAGATTACATTTAAGCATTTCATAACCCAACAGTGTTCTCACTGCCGTTAGAAAGATCAAAAAAACAGCTGTTATTGTCATTCATGAAGTCACATCGCTTAATATCCTTTGTCATACAGTATTTTGAAATAAAAGACGTCTTTTTTCAAATATTTTCCATATAATAGAAATAGTGGATGCATTTTTTCATTTGTTAAGTCGATTTTTAGGTGAAATTAGATTCATTGCCTTAAAAAAAATTCGTTTGTTTACATTTTTTTTCCTTTGTAGTGTCTACAATGTATGTTTTCGATAAGTTTTTACTGACAACTATCAATACGGGGGTTCTCTTACTCTTGCAAGATTACACAAAATGCAAAAATCCTATACCGAAATATGCAAGGTCAAGAGAGCACCCATTGCAGAATCTAGTGATATATGACGGTACGAAAATAAACATGGGTTTTGGTCTGACATTTTTTACAGCCATTGAAAATAAATTTTTGCGTGTGTTTGTTGTGCCGTTGCACCAAGAAGAAAATTCTGCAATTGGTGCACCGTGCAAGGGTTTTGCAAGCACCATAGAATCCCCTAAACAGTGAGCAGCTGTATTTGTAAATGGAATGTAAACAAATATCAAGTGACAATTTAGGGCCGGCAAAATATGTCTTCCAAAAAAATCGATTAAACTAGAGCAGGCACTGATTATAATGAGTGGAATGTAAGTTTTCAAGTAGTTTTCAGCGAAAACTGTGTTTTCGTTTGACAGATTTTACATGAACGAAAACACAAGTTTTCGTGCAAAAACCAGTTTTTCCCACGAAAACATGTTTTCGTTGTCGGTCCGAACATAGTATTCTTCTTCTTCTTTACTGGCGTAGACACCGCTTACGCGATTATAGCCGAGTCAACAACAGCGCGCCAGTCATTTCTTCTCTTCGCTATGTGGCGCCAATTGGATATTCCAAGCGAAGCCAGGTCCTTCTCCACTTGGTCCTTCCAACGGAGTGGAGGTCTTCCTCTTCCTCTTCTTCCCCCGGCGGGTACAGCGTCGAATACTTTCAGAGCTGGAGTGTTTTCGTCCATTCGGACAACATGACCTAGCCAGCGTAGCCGCTGTCTTTTAATTCGCTGAACTATGTCAATGTCGCCGTATATCTCGTACAGCTCATCGTTCCATCGAATGCGATATTCGCCGTGGCCAACGCGCAAAGGACCATAAATCTTTCGCAGAACTTTTCTCTCGAAAACTCGCAACGTCGACTCATCAGATGTTGTCATCGTCCAAGCCTCTGCACCATATAACAGGACGGGTATTATGAGTGACTTATAGAGTTTGGTTTTTGTTCGTCGAGAGAGGACTTTGCTTCTCAATTGCCTACTTAGTCCGAAGTAGCACCTGTTGGCAAGAGTTATCCTGCGTTGGATTTCAAAGCTGACATTGTTGGTGGTGTTTACGCTGGTTCCAAGATAGACGAAATTATCTACAACTTCAAAGTTATGACTGTCAACAGTGACGTGAGTGCCAAGTCGCGAGTGCGACGACTGTTTGTTTGATGACAGGAGATATTTCGTCTTGCCCTCGTTCAGTATTATAGAACATTAATGGGTATGAATGCACAAATAGTCAGGGCATTGCGACGAGTGACCGATTTACTAATGCCTAAAGGTGATAAGACAAAACTTGACGAATATATTGATGAAATTTGCAATAAAATGGAAATATTTCATTCTATTATTGTTAACGATTAATAATAAAATTACTTCATTTAATTGGTGACTCATTTTCGTATCGGCATTTGTACCATTGTTTGGGTCAGACCATTGTGCAGTATACAAAAACCTCAGTATATACAGTAATAAACCTTTGCTTTGTTTACATACATATACTCAACTCTAAGAAATCTTAGGGTGTTGTGTAACAGTTTTTTTGCTACTTTCATGGTAATCAGGGTGTTGTGTTAGCATTTGAGCTACATATAAATTTTAAATTTTAATGATCAACACTTTTAAATATATTAAATAATGCAAGTGTTTACGATATTTAAGGATTATATTGAATTACTTTGAATATCTGTTCAATTTTATTGGGATATTACTTGTTGTTTGATGTTAAATCAGTTGTGTTTTTTTTGTGCAATTTTTAAACACGCTTCAACTATTTCTAAATTTTTGCACGCAGTAGGATACAATCCTGGGTGGTAATTTGTCGTTTGACATATGTGTACAAATTGACAATTCGTTAGCCGTTATATGAAAACATCTAATGGAAATTGAGTTTAAACAGAAACACATGTATGTATGTTGAAGATTTTAATAATAAATATTAGTGTTATTTATAAGTTTATATGGTGTATACGTGTTTTATAAAGTCTTCTTCCATGCCACCCTCTGGATTAGATGTGAATCCAAGGAATATTGTACAGCTATGTTTTCGTCTAATGAATTCATCCGTTTCATGCAAATCGGCTTCATCAGGTTTCAACGGCTGCTGCCTACAATCAAGCTAAGAATATTTTAAAATACATAAACCTTTCCATAAAAAAATGGTTACATTACCATTAGATTGATTTCTCTTATTGCCATCCAAAGATTAGTAGCTTGAAACCCCGTATTAACATACGACTCAAATAATTTTGAGTAATCAATTCCTTGATTCCAATCGGAGCCCCGCACGATGGGTGTGTTTTCCCTGTGTTTTTTCACTTTGTTTAAGTACCGCTTCTTTGGCGATATCTGGTTCAACGGATATTTTCTATTGTATAAAACCTATGTTCACTCCAATTATTAAACTTTAAATAAAATATTTAGTAACTTTATACAAACTAAACTTTGTTTTGATTTAATTTGAATGTTCGAATATGAAAACCTGCCCTTTTCTGATTTCTCTCGGTCAAATGTAAACAAATACATTCAGAAAAAAACTCACCACCGAGAAATCTAAAAACACGGCTTATTATTAAGAACTCACTACAAAAAGAATATCTGAATATCAATAAATGATATTTTTGTGGGCGAAATATTGCACACTATGACATTTTTTTTATTTATTTAATAATTCATATAACAAAAGGAGTTTTATTATATAAATACATAAGCGCAGCACTGGCTACGAGGCCTTCAGCCGCCTTGTAATTATAACTAGGTAAAAAGTTCTATTTGCTAAGGGTTAGTAAAGATGTAAGTTGCTTAAATATGTTTTAACAAATCGTTGGTTTTTAAGAATCTATAAACAATCATAACGTTTTTTTCTGAAGGTTCACTTAGTAGTTTTATGAGATCAATGTTGCCAGAGTTGTGGGCTGTTGAGTGAAGCATCGGACAGAGTGTGAGTAAGTGTTTGATAGAAGCGGTGTCCTCGCAAAGGGGGCAAATGGATGGGCTTTTACCCGATAGTAAGTGGGCGTGTGTTACGATAGTGTGTCCAATCCTTAATCGAGTATATGTCTTCATTGCGCTAGTTGGAACTGTTGACGAGTAGATTATTCGATTTCTGGCTGGGTTTATGTCCGCGTAGTGATGTTTAAATGTTTTCCATTCGCTTGCGTTTTTTTGATGCCTTTTGTACTTAATAAGGTTAGAAATGTCTTGCTTGGATGAGGCATAGTATGTTAAGGCAGGAGTCCTGGCTACATTTTTCGCAGCGAGGTCTGCAAAGTGGTTGCCTGAAATACCAGCATGGCCAGGGATCCACATTACTTGGATTTTCTGAGGGGCACCAATGACCGCGTCCCTGATAACTTCTATTATGGGATTGCGATTGGAAGGAGACGTTATTGCAGACATACACGATTTGCTGTCTGTACAGATGAGGAACTTTCCTTTAGTCTTTTTTGCGTGATTAACAGCGTGAAGGATAGCAGATCCTTCAGCGGTAAATACAGAGCTCGTTGAGGGGAGAAGCCAATTGCAAATAATTTCTCCTGTGGCAGTGACAACTGCTAACGAAGTGGAATCGATGGACTTGGAGCCATCCGTAAACAATAGCTTCCAGCCATTATTTGTATAATTAGATTCCAGTTCAGCAAAGGTTTGTTGAAAGACTTCGTTTGGTGTGTTTTGCTTGGACAAAAACATAAGCTTATTCTGTAGGATTTTATCATTGATCAGCCAGGGAGGATGTCGTGTGATGAATTTGCATGTTGCGTTACGTAAAATATTATTTTCTTCAGCGAAACTTAAGCATCTCGAAATAGCCGATTGTATTCTTGGAATTTTTCTTTTTTTCGTGGCATGGGTGATAGCTGTATTTAGTAATGGGTTGGTGTTCTCAGCCATTTTCGCAAGAATTTGGAGCGAAGAATCTATAATTTTATCTTGAATAGTTGGTAAACCAGATTCAGCCATTATCGTTTTTATTGGCGAGGTTGGAAACGCCCGGAGACTTCGCCGTATTGCGCAATGGTATGGTGCATTTAAAAGGTTGATACTGCTTTTGGAGCAATTGCAATAGATGGGGAGCCCATAATCTATTTTTGAAGTTAGCAAAGCTCTGACAACATTGACTAGTGTGTTCGGATGAATAAATGAATGCTTAGACGAGAGATATTTAACAATATTTAATCGTGTCATTAACGAGTTTCTGACATATTTACAGTGAGCATTAAAATTATACTTAGAGTTAAAAAATAATACTAGTAATTTCAGCTGTGTTTTACATTTGATGTTAGTTTGGTTGTGGGTAAGTGAAATACCGTTGCAATTTTGCTTCCTACATACATGAAGGATATGTGTTGTGTCTAAAGAAAGTGAAGCACCAGACTCCAGTGACCAAGTCTTAATTCCGGCGAGTATATTAGTAAATAAGGATTGAGCTAAATTAACGTCAGAGGCTTTTGTGTAGATTAGGACATCGTCAGCATAGATCTGGTGCTCAACTCCTTTTGTAATTTTTTATCATCCTACTAATATCATCGAAAGCAATGATAAAAAGGAAGGCTGAAAGAGGTGAGCCTTGCGGCGTACCATTAGAAAGCGGGAGTGTTGAAGAAAGAAAACCATTTACGTTGACTTTGAGTTTTCTGTTTGTGAGAAAGTTGGTAATAAAACGTATCATATTCTAGCCTATTTTCCATTTTCTAAGTTGTCGAATGATAATATGGCCTCCAATTTTGTCGAAAGCTCTGTGGAAGTCCAGAGATAGTACGGACACGTGGTTTTTGCTGGACAAAGCGTTAGTAATGAAGTAGTCAAGTTGGATTAAAGCGTCTAACGTGCCTTGACCTTTTTTGTAGGCGACTTGATTCGGTGATATGAACTTGTTTCGCTGAGCATACCACATCAAGCGGTTTGCCACGATCTTTTCCAAAATTTTGCCCATACATGGAAGGAGGGAAATCGGCCTATAGTTAGCAAGTTCATCGGAGGATTTGTGTGGTTTAAGTATTAGTATAACACAGGACGTTTTCCAAAATTGGGGTAGACACCAGTATTGAAAATTTTGTTATTAAGCTTTACCAATCGGAGCTTGAGACTTTTCGGCATATGTCTGATAATTGCATAAGAAATTTTATCTTGCCCCGGCGACTTACCCTTAACGGTAGATGCAACGAACTCGAATTCAGACAGTGAAATGTTGGTTTCTATTTGTCTAGCAGAAAAAGAAAGAGGGGAGACAGAGTAGGAAGTGTCGGACAGTGTGGTGGTTTTAGAGGTTTGAAACTGTGTGCTGAATAAAATATCTGAGCTTGTTTCAGAATAGTGGTTTGCAAATAACTCGGAAATTTCGGATGGATTGGTTACCAAACCTGTTGGCCCCTTTACGCATTGAATGGTTAGATTTCTAGGCACTCCAGAAAGTTTTTTTAAAGCGTTCCATATTAACTTAGGACTAGACGAAGGATTTATTTTGCTTGTGAAATCTTGAAAACATTTACGCTTGGCCTGTTTCGCGGAGCGACGGAAAAGAGCATTGGCTTTCCTGAAAGATATTAAGTTGACTAGTGTTCGAGCCCGTTTCTACTCATACCAAGCTGTCAGTTTTTTTGCCCGCAATTCAGCGATTTCTTTATTCTACCAAGGAACACTCTTTGAACTTGCTGTTGGCTTTGTATGAGGAATGCTAACATTCGCTGCTAAACGAATAATTTTTGTTAAACTCGCACTTTCTTGGTTAGGGTTGTCAGATATTGGGGTATTATTGCTATTTATCTCGCAATGTGTCTGGAACTTCTCCCAATCAGCGTAATCAGTTTTGAATACCTTATTTATTTTGTGGTTTTTAGTTGTTGAACCTAGGTGCAATTTTAGTACAATGGGGAAGTGATCGCTTCCATGCAGGTGATCGAGTATACTCCATTCGCACTCTGTGACAAGTGTGTCGGTGCACATTGTAAGATCTACATGGGAAAAAGTGGAGTGAGTGGAAAAGTGCGTCGCGGATCCATTATTCAAACATATTAAGTTAGAGGAAAGTAAAGCATCTTCAATGCATTTGCCCCTCTTGTTGGCTATTGGAGAGCCCCATAGTGGACTCCATGCATTAAAATCACCAGCGAAAATTAAAGGAGTAGAAGCTTGGTTGATTAATTGCAGGATGTCTGTACTGGTAAATTGTTCGTCTGGTGCAATATAGGTGCAGATAATGGTGATTTTTTTAACTAAGATAATTTCGATCGACATAGCCAGCAAGTTGGATTGAATGGCATTAATTTTGTGTGGAATATCTCTTCTAATGAGAATCGCAATGCCTCTTTTACTTGTGCTAATATGTGGAAGATTGTGAAACATGCCAATGTACTGCTTAGGAGTAAAAGCCGACAAGTTGAAAGAGATGTGAGTTTCAATTAAGAGTATAATAGCTGGGGTATGATCTTGTATTAATAATTGAAGCTCATTGTAATTATTAGTGTAGCCGTTTAAATTCCATTGTAATATTGGAATCATAAGAAAGATGTAGGAAGAAAAGAAGAAGTATGAGCAGTCAGTTGAAGCTGAGTGTCACCAATTGAGTACTAGTTCAAAAGAGAGTAAAAGCTAAGCGTATTTATTCAGAGTCAATTTCTATTTGTTCCGTATGTTCAGTAGAGTATTGATTATTGTTGGAAATGCTTGTTGTTGAAAGAGATTCTCGTGATTAGGTGGATTAGATTGCACAGTAGTGTTGGTAGTAGTATTTTTGAAGTCAGTATATTTATTAAGCGAGTTTAAGGAGTTGTTTAAGTTAGAAATGAAAGAAGCTGTTGTTGGACTGAAAAGTTTGGGATTTAAGAAAGAGTCTTGTTGGGTACAGTTGTCGCTGATATTTTTAGCTGAATGTGAAACGTTGTTGTAGTCAGAACTGATCGATGTAGGCTTGTTGATGGAAATATGCTTATTGTTGGCGTTTGATGAGTGATTTTTGCTAGTTAAAGATTTTAATGATGAGTTGGTTGCAGAGGTGACCTCTGCGTTTTGTTTTGATGTAGTAGGCAAGTCATTGTCGGCGGTTCTATGAGTATTTTTAGATTTTGTTGAATTGTTGATGGCTGAAATTTTTGTTGGTGTGGTGGTTTCAGAGGATACCTCTTTTGCAGGTTGAAGCACATGTGCAAAGCTAGCAGTGAGGGAAGGGAGGGAAGTATTTTCTCTATACTTTTTGAGGGCTTCGTGTATACTGCACTTTTCTAGTGTCTTTATTTTTAAAATTTCTTTGGTTTGCATATACTTTGGACACGTATAGTCAGAAGAGCGATGCTCGCCAGAACAATTCGCATACATAACTCGGATGCAGTCATTATCGTGTGGAGAGGGAAAATTGCAAATTTCGCAAGTTGGGGAGCCTTTACAATGTTTTTGCGTATGACCCAATTTCTGACATGACCTGCAGCGCATTGGATTAGGCACGTACGGTCGCACAGAGGTCATCCTCCATGCGATGTTTATTTTGTTTGGAAGGGAATAACTGTTGAATGATATTAGCATGACACCAGTAGGCTTTATAACACCTTCAACTTTGCGAGTAAACTTATAAACCGCGGAAACTTCGTAAGAACTCAGTCCTTCTATTATTTCGCTTTCAGGCACATCGTTTAAGAACGGTGCATAAATGGTGCCTTTGTTACAATTAAGATGTTGATGATAGCTAGCGCTAACAGCGCCAATGTTGAAAAGACATTTCGTTTTTATAAATTTTTCTGCTACTTACTTATTTTTCACTAGCAGTAATAAGCTGCCGTCGCGTAATTCACTAATTTTGTTTATATCTTTGCTCACGGTGAGTAAGGCATTGTAAACACGAAAACAAGAAACCTTCGAAAGCGGTGTAGTATTCTCATCGGATTTAATCACTATATACTTTGGGTTATCACTTTTTATTGGCGGTAAGTCAGGAAAAGCATCTTGCAGTTTTTGATACGATTTTTTACGTTTTGGTTGGGGACCTTGGGCCAGCGCAGAAAACCTGTTGTCCCCGAACTGGAAGCCCACCGGGGGCATAGTGGAAAAATTATAATACACTTATATAAGTCTTGGATTATATTTCTCACTTAAAATAAGTATTAATCGCGTTACTTAAGTAAGCAGACCGGTGTGCAAAAAAAACACCAAAAGAGAGCTATATGAATAGCTGTAAATACAGAGAAAGACGCTAACTCAACTGCTCAGTACGAGGTTTAGTCGGTGACTATGACATTTAAATCACCTATTAGTAAATATATAACATTAATAAATAATTTCCTTTTATATTAAGTAACAATATTTAAAGTTTTTGATATTTAATAAAATAAATTTGCTAAGTATTTACTACCTCAATTTATACAGCACTGCGTTGCTACCACTGAAAATCCTAGATGGCCGCTATTCACCCCTCAGAAAGCTACCACGAAAAGATTATCTACTGTATGTACTGTGACAAAAACAACTGGAAGCACGATTATCAAATGATGCGTTTTAGCTTGGCACATCATACGATTATATTGTTCTTTGGTCAAACCATTGTCCCGTACGCAATAACTACATTATTATTTTCGCCAGTTCGCTTCCATACTATCTTTCTATATAAGCTTGAGTTAAGCATAAGATGGGCTTAGTTGTCCTTCAAATTAATACTGAACTTGAATTGTGGTTTTATTACAGTACAAATATATACGTCATACGGGTTTAATTTGAGTGTTTAGTGCAATCCTAAACAATTATATTATTTCACTCGTATGTATTCATTAAAGTCGCGGGCGAATTTCTCAGCACTGAGGATACTGGACTTTATCTTTATTCAAAGCATGATTAACCGCAGTTGTGTACCAAAAGCTCATTCGACATTTCCTTATTCAAACGACATATAGTACTTACATAGTTGTGTTGAAAGCGGTAGCACCTATACAAGTTGGTGGAGAAATTTGCATATTTTACTTGTGTGAGTGCCGCCTGGAGTGTACAAACTTAAATAGTATAGTTGTATTTATTTTTAAAATTTAATGTAGATACCTTAACAAATACCTCGTACAAAAAAAATAATAATTTAATTCTTTCTATTCATTTCAGATATTTGCAAATATCGGAAGAAAAATCTCCAGTCGGACCCAATCAATATTATTATTATATTTAAATTACTTAATACAAATTGTTTTAAATTAATTAATTTAAAATGTTATTGTTAATTTAGGCACGATTACGATTCTTTTGGCGCCGCGATCTGTAGGTATGGGCGGATAGAAGAGGTCTTCATAATTAAAAAATGTATGCACATATACCTACCTCAGACTTCTAGTTTTTAAGATATTTGTATTTAAAGTTCAACAATTTCATATAAAAAATTAACATTCACAGTATGTGTGTTTACATTCATAACAAATACCTATGTTTCCGCATATTGTGTTGTGAAAAACTATTCGAAAAATTTTCCGTTTATCTATCATATATAATTTAATAAATATAGAGGATGGAGTCATGTGAGGAAAGTTCTCTGATCGCCATTCACTTGGGAGTGGCCAGAAACGATCTTTTACATATGACTCAAGCAGCTCACGACTTCCGGTTTTTGACCAAGTATCCTCTGGGTAGCCTAAGAACATCCGCTGGAAGGGAGCTAAAGTGAGAAGGCGAAATATCCCCTCCGCAGGGTTGTGCGCTGGGTTTGGGACCCGCCACGTAAAAAATCTTACCAATGAAAATCAACAATCAGCCTCGGATGAGACACCCCCCTTTTGATGACGACCATGGCAAACGAAATAAGGACTACGAATTGAGGGCATGCACCTGGAATATCCGGTCCCTTAATTGGGAAGGTGCCGCTGCCCAGCTGGTTGATGTCCTCGTGAAAATAAAGGCTGACATCACCGCCGTCCAAGAAATGCGATGGACGGGACAAGGACAGAGACGAGTAGGTCCTTGTGACATTTACTACAGTGGCCATATAAAGGAGCGCAACTTTGGTGTTGGATTTGTGGTGGGAGAGAGACTCCGTCGGCGAGTACTATCATTCACATCGATGGATGAACGTCTAGCCACAATCCGCATTAAAAGCGAAGTTTTTCAACATATCGCTGATATGCGCCCACTCCCCGACAGACGAGAAGGACTATGCGACCAAAGATGCCTTCTATGAGCGCTTGGAGTGCACGATATCAAAATATCGTGCTTGGCGACTTCAACGCCAAGGTGGGCAAAGAAGGTATCTTTGGCACTACGGTCGGTAAATTCAGCCTCCACGAGGAAACATCCCCAAATGGGTTGAGGCTGATCGACTTCGCCGGGGCCCGAAATATGGTTATCTGTAGTATAAGAAGATACATCAAGCTACCTGGCTGTCTCCGGATCGAAAAACCACCAACCAGATCGATCATGTTGTGATAGACGGAAGACACGTCTCCAGTGTTTCAGATGTGCGTGCGCTCCGAGGTCCTAACATCGACTCGGACCACTATATTGTTGCAGCCAAAATTCGCACCCGCCTCTGTGCAGCAAAAAACGCACACCAACAAACACAAGGAAGGTTCGACGTCGAGAAGCTGCAATCACAACAGACAGCCGAACGATTTTCTACTCGGCTTGCACTCCTGCTCTCTGAGAGCACTCGTCAACAACTCGGTATAAGGGAACTGTGGCACGGCATTTCAAACTCCTTACGTACAGCTGCAACCGAAACCATTGGTTTTCGGAAAGTGAAAAAGAACAGCTGGTACGACGAGGAGTGCCGTGTCGCAGCGGAGAAAAAACAGGTTGCCTACCTCGCAACGTTACGATCGACCACAACACGTGCGGGATGGGATAGATACCGAGAGTTGAAGAGGGAAGCGAGACGCATTTGTAGACAGAAAAAGAAAGAGGCCGAAATGCGTGAGTACGAAGAGCTTGATAAGCTGGCCGACAGCGGTAATGCTCGAAAATTCTACGAAAAGATGCGGCGACTTACAGAAGGTTTCAAGACCGGAGCATACTCTTGTAGAACCCCCCAAGGTGATCTAGCCACCGATGCCCAGAGCATATTTAAATTATGGAGGGAACACTTCTCCAGGCTGCTGAATGGCAGTGAACGCACAACACCAGGAGAAGGCGAACCCGTTACCCCAATTGATGACGATGGAGCAGACGTATAGCAATTACCTGCCTGAAAAACAACAAAGCGGCAGGGGCCGATGGATTGCCGGTCGAGCTATTCAAACACGGCGGCGAAGAGCTGATAAGGTGCATGCATCAGCTTCTTTGCAAGATATGGTCGGACGAAAGTACGCCGAACGATTGGAATTTAAGTGTGCTATGCAAAATCCATAAAAAAGGAGACCCCACAATCTGCGCCAACTACCGTGGGATTAGCTCCTCAACATCGCATATAAGTTTCTGTCGAGCGTATTATGTGAAAGATTAAAGCCCACCGTCAACAAACTGATTGGACCTTATCAGTGTGGCTTTAGATCTGGTAAATCAACAACCGACCAGATATTCACCATGCGCCAAATTTTGGAAAAGACCTGTGAAAGGAGAATCGACACACACCACCTCTTCGTGGATTTCAAAGCTGCTTTCGACAGCACGAAAAGGAGCTGCCTTTATGCCGCGTTGTCTGAATTTGGTATCCCCGCAAAACTAATACGGCTGTGTAAACTGACGTTGAGCAGCACCAAAAGCTCCGTCAGGATCGGGAAGGACCTCTCCGAGCCGTTCGATACCAAACGAGGTTTCAGACTAGGCGATTACCTATAGTGCGACTTCATCAATCTGCTGCTGGAGAAAATTATTCGAGCTGCAGAACTGAATCGAGCAGGTACAATCTTTTATAAGAGTGTACAGCTGCTGGCGTATGAGGATGATATTGATATCATCGGCCACAACACCCGCACCGTTAGTTCTGCTTTCTCCAAACTGAACAAGGAAGCAACGCAAATGGGTCTGGCAGTGAACGAGGGCAAGACGAAATATCTCCTGTCATCAAACAAACAGTCGTCGCACTCGCGACTTGGTTCCCACGTCACTGTTGACAGTCATAACTTTGAAGTTGTAGATAATTTCGTCCAACCAACAATGTTAGCCTGGAAATCCAACGCAGGATTACTCTTGCCAACAGGTGCTACTTCGGACTGAGTAGGCAATTGAAAAGTAAAGTCCTCTCTCGACGAACAAAAGCCAAACTCTATAAGTCGCTCATAATTCCCGTCCTGCTATATGGTGCAGAGGCTTGGACGATGACAACAACCGATGAGTCGACGTTGCGAGTTTTCGAGAGAAAAGTTCGGTGAAAGATTTATGGTCCTTTGCGCGTTGGCCACGGCGAATATCGCATTCGATGGAACGATGAGCTGTACGAGATATACGACGACATTGACATACTTGAACGAATTAAAAGACAGCGGCTACGCTGGCTAGGTCATATTGTCCGGATAGATGAAAACACACTGAAAGTATTCGACGCAGTACCCGCCGCGGGAAGCATTGGAAGAGGAAGACCTCCACTCCGTTGGAAGGACCAAGTGGAGAAGCACCTGGCTTCGCTTGGAATATCCAATTGGCGCCACGTAGCGAAGAAAAGAATCGACTGGCGCGCTGTTGTTGTAGTAAGGAAGAAGAATCTGGTCAGGAGCTTCGAAGTAAGCTGCTAGTACAGTGCCAAGCTCTATTTTGAATGTTAAAAATTATTTGACTTTCGACTTTGGTAGTCCGGAAATCTTGCACTCATCTGTATTCCATCCATGAACTATAGATTTCCAGGTCAAGAAAGTGAAAAAACTCCTTGACAGTCTATTTCTTTGTCTTCATTTTAATTCTGTAATATTCGATAATTTGATCACACAAAGCAACCCCTCCCATAAACATGTTATAGTTTTCAATTGATGAAGGAATTTCAATGGGCAATCGGCGTTTCACATTTCTATTCCATCTCTCAACTTCACCAACGGGGTCCTTTTCACATTTACTTGAAGCAACTGTAACCGCTTTTGTATCCTTCCATTTCACAAGAGCTACGTTATTACTAATTATAAAATGGCATATATCACCTCGATTCATATCTTTATCCAGAGGGAATTTAACACATTTACATAGGTATCCTGTTTGCCATTATTGTACCTGTTGTAGGATAATCCATTTGGTAAAGCGATTCCACGAGTAGTATTGCAGTAAAAAACTTGTCGAAATATATTTGGCTGCCTTTCTGTAAGTTTTTTATTAGTCGCATAACTATAGATGGCCCATGTCTTCAAATGTCCCTGCCCCTTGAAATAATTCAAAATATACTACAATGCCTGTAGAAGTTGCGCATACAAGATTTTTTAATCCAATAGGCCGGGTTTTGTTCTGATTACATGCCGAGCAGGGCATCTTCCAGTGAATGGCATCATTTGCTCGTCAATCGAGTAGTTTGTGATATCAGTTGCCAATTTATTGCAGCGCTCCCTAATCATGTCTATGATGGGTTGAACTCTACAAAATTTGTTAGTGGAATCTGGAACAGAAAAGTCTACAAAGTGTATATCTGACCGTAGTTGGAGAAATTTGTCTCGAGACATTGAATTAAATATGGCAGGATTTTTGCATTCATTTGACCAGCACATTCTTATAGCAGGGTAGCCAAGGCAGCCCATTATGATTGCACACCCGTAAAATCGTTTTATATCGGCTGTTACATAACGCGCCTCTTGACCACGATTAGCAAAGACATACTTTTTGGTAAATTTCACCACAGTGGTATTCCGGAAAATAATTCTTTAAGTATTCTAAAAGTGTCTTCACCCTTATTTGATTTTGGCAACCATAACTTATAGGAAGCTGTGTGTTCGGAAAAGGTGCATTTTTCCAAATTTCTCTCCTGTGGGGTGGTTTAGGTATAGCGTTCGATAACGGTTGTATGACCGCTGGACCCGCGAAGTTTGATTGTTGAGCTTATGGACTCCTTTCATCGTCATCTGTACTTTCATCGCTTCCTTCTCCACCAACGTTTACGTTAAACAGATTCTATGTTTCGTCTACATTGTCATCATCATCACTGAAGTCTATATCAGCTTGATCTAAAATGTCAAGGACTGCTTCAACATTTATATTTTCCTTTCAATTTTCACAAATTTTCAGTAATTATTTAGGGTTAACTTTTAAATATTAACATTTATATAGTATATATAATACATATATGTATATATTACAAACTAAATTTTCTTTTCCAATCAATTTTTTTGTAACTTTTATGTATGGTATTTACTATATTAATATTTACTATATTAATATTAGTTTTTTGGTAAAAAGTTTATATATGGTTTATATTGTTACACTTCGTATAATTTACAATACTAAATACATTATTTTACTAATTCTTAATATTCACACAATTTGTACATATGTGAGCTAAATTAAGGCAATATTACGATTCTTTCGGCGCCGCGGATGGAGAGGAACACCGCAGCTGACTGTAGTATTTTTTCGTAGTACTCCTTTAAAAATCTAAGTATTTTATTACGTAATATTACAAGGTGCGTTCCAAAGTAAACAGGACCTTAAAAAAAACCAGAACAAATGGTTTTTTTCGGCAAAAGCAATCTATTTTATTCTAAACAGTCTCCTTCTGCCTCAATACAGCTTTTTGCACGGCCCAAAAGCATGTAGAACGAGTGTTTTAGCTCGTTGGCCGGTATGGCTGCCAGTATGCCGGTGCAAGCTTTTTGAAACGTCTGCATAACGCTTTCCTTTCGTGGGCGAATGCATTTTTTCGAAAAGGAAGAAGTTGCACGGTGCTATATCAGGTGAATACGGGGAGCGGTTAATGGTTAAAATGTGATTTTTGGTCATATAATCGGTCACAAGGTGTCCTTCGAATCTTGGATTCTGAGCAATTTTTGGTCGTCAGTCAATTTGTGCAGAACAAACCGTGCACACACCATTCGTAAGCCCAAATATTCGGTCAAAATGTGATAAATCGATGTTTTGGAGAAATATAATTTATAAACGATTTGTTTTATTAGAACTTAGATTGCTAAATAAAGAAAGAGGTATTAAAGCGAAAAAAGAGAAATTTCAGCGAATTGCTCATACTTGCTTATTATCATATGCCAGCGCTCCATTTCCTCATAATTGTTAGCACATATGTACATGTGATGCTCACTACGAGTGTAGGTAATTTTTAAAATTAAAATCTATAAAAATGTGTAAATTGCAAATTTTTTAAATGTTTATAGTTTCATTAAACGAATTTGAAGTGAAAAGTGTGCATAAAGTATGATAAATGTAGTGAAATTGCTTGTTGAAATGTTCGAATTTTGAGAATTTTTGAACTTTAAAGTCAAATATCTCGTAAACTTAGCGTTTGCGGTACCTATATTTAATAAGGAGGACTTCCTCTTTTCAACAGAAGCCTGGGCTGGTGGTGGCGGCATTCTGACACCTGAGTACGATGAGGTGACACTCATCAGAAATTGCTGACAGGCTGATGTCGTCCCGTCCCCCGTCCCGTTAAAACCCTGGCAGGCCTCAGAGTACGTTCCACCCCCGTCGTCGTTAAGTTGGCGTGGTAGGTGTATGTTGAGATGACTCCTTCTTTGCACTGGTCGGCTCTGAACGTATTGCCTCATAAGGGCGTACGTCAACCCTCGCCTTGGCCTCGTCATTGAGATAACCTTGGGACCATAAAAGGCGACTACCTTTCCGGCGGACGGATAGCGGCTCTGAGTGGGGACCCTTTTTGCATGGACAATTTGATTAATAACAAAAATGACGGAAGAACGACGAAGGGAGGTGAAAGGCTGTCGAAATCGGCACCTAGAACCAAATCAGGCGGCGATGCTGCTCCAATGGCGACGAAACCGTCGCCGAGAAATGGCAGCAATACGACAAAGACTCCAGTAGGTGTTTCCTCAGGTAGCAGACTGGGGGTAACTGGCGCTAACCCGCCGGCAGCAGAAGTAGCGAAGGGTGGATCCTTCATACGCGGCGGAATCGCCAGCACTAGCAGGGGAACCTCAGCTAGAGTTATGAAGTGATCCACAGGGGGTAAAAGCAAAGCAGCTTTAGCGAGAAAGCTAAAGTCAGATCGTCGATTGGCGGCCAAAACCGTGGAACGCTACGGTGACAAGCATGTTGGTCAGGTTTCTGAGCAACACGCTAGTACAAGTTAACACACCATAGTAGCCAACAACAAAAGAACAAGAGCAACAACACGCTTCCGGACAACATTTCAATTCCACCGAAATCGCTGACGATGCATCTGGAGCTGAGCGTGCGAAAATTATTTTTCAAACTACAGAAGCCAGGTACTCCACTGCCAACGATATTGCTGACGACGCGCTCAACGAGTTGCGCGTGACAACAACAAATACCTATCGCTACTACTGCGCTGGCAAGTCACGCGGCAGAGCGCGTGCAGTTTATTCAGACAGGTATTTAGGCGTAGCCGCCGCTGCAATAGTTTTAAAAAAGGGAAACTCCCCGCCAGTAATTTTGAATGGGACATTCATGATAAAGTTCACAGAAAATGCTACCATCAATGGCACTACGTACACCAACTGGAGGAAGACTGTTCGCGCGCATCCCGAGGCCGCACCCGTACAATTTGTGAACCTGACAAATCATACCACACTCTTGTCACTTCCTTACCTGCACAACATTAACCAAAAAAATGTGCGACACATTGCATCGTTGAGGGGGCTTGTCGAAGCACAGTCGTCTCAGTGGCTTATAGCCTACACCTTAACAATAGTATTTTTTATTGTTTGCATATCAGCCTACATAATCTACAAAGTACGGAAGCGCAGTGCTAATATTGCAATATTGAGCAGCGTTCTTAAGGGATCCGTGGACGTCCCCTCTTCTAGCGGGGGAGTAGTTAACACACCATAGTAGCCAACAACAAAAGAACAGGAGCAACAACACGCTTCCGGACAACATTTCAATTCCACCGAAATCGCTGACGATGCATCTGGAGCTGAGCGTGCGAAAATTATTTTTCAAACTACAGAAGCCAGGTACTCCACTGCCAACGATATTGCTGACGACGCGCTCAACGAGTTGCGCGTGACAACAACAAACACCTATCGCTACTACTGCGCTGGCAAGTCACGCGGCAGAGCGTGTGCAGTTTATTCAGACAGGTATTTAGGCGTAGTCGCCGCTGCAATAGTTTTAAAAAGTTGAGTTGTATTTACTCGCTCAGCCTTTACGGCTGCCCTTGCTCCGAAGCAAGGGAAATAAAGAACATTATAAACTTATAAACAACCGGTCTTGTCATTTACACTTGAGTGGGCCAATAAAGTGCTGAGCGAGGACGATAAGGTAGGACCGGACACCAGCAGGACAGAACCGGCGGTACCTCCCTTGTTAAAAAACCGCGAACGGGAAAGGCGCCAACCTTTAGCGACATCGCTAAAACCTGGAGCCACCCCCGAAATGTGTAAGTGCCAGTTGGCACCAGGGGCTGCACAAGCTCACAAGTTTAGCTGACGAGAGATCGGCCAAAGGGAATCTTCCTCTTCGTCCTAGGGCTCGCGTTTGGCTGCAGGCCGAACCTTCCATGAACCGTATCGGCAAGCGCTGATAATGCTAAACACGGAATACATCGATCCACTCAGCAAAACAAAGGGAGCCATTAGCTATGATTTTGAGATGGTAGTGCTGAAATTACTTCCATCAGATGCCAGAGCTGATGGCCCCCAAGCTGCGGTGACTGCGGTGGATGTAACAAAGGGTGCTGACGGTCAAACGACCGTGGAAATCGATGCGACAGAGGGCGCCGACGGTCAAATGACCGTTCAAGTCGATCCGAATCTCTCGGATGTGGCGAGTGTTGGGGGCGGTTCGTCGATTGGCGACTCCGTCTTCAGCCTCGAAAAACTCTTTGAGGAGGTTCGGGTCGATCACGACTTGGGCGCTGAATTAGCGCTCCTGGAGGAAAGTCTGAAGGATGAAATTCCTCCAGATTAACCTCCAGCATACGAAGGCGGCCTCCGCTAATCTATTGCTCCGTCTGGAACAAGACGGAGCTGATGTCGTCCTGATCCAGGAACCGTGGCTGACTGGTAACGGGATCTCTGGATTGAGGATAAAGAGTCATAGGCTCCTGACGGCCAAGGATGTAGGTAGGAACATAGCTTGTATGCTGGTAAGGCTAACTTCTCATTGTTAGTGGGTCTTATAACAGATCACTGTCCTATTGACTTACATGCGGTAAGAATAGGTATCTTACCGGATGCCGACTGCAGAAGCTGTTTGGAAGAAGATGCGGTAGAAACAATCCAGCACTTCCTGTTTGACTGTTCCGCTTTCGGGAGGTCAAGACACAGACACTTGGAGGCGCATACCTTTGGACCCCCACCGAACTGGCGGGTGTTGAAGTTAAGCGTCTGTGTAACTATGTATTGGCTAAAAAGCGCTTCGCCAATCTGTAAGTCCGAACACCGGAGTTCCTTTTCAATGGCATCACAAAGGATTAATTGTAACTCTACGTGGGATCTTTTCAACGGTATTTTCAGATCGCGGTGCCATAGAAATCGGAATAGTGCCAAGTTCGACTAACCGTTGTTGGACCGACCAGGGTTATTTTTGCTTTTTTGAAGCGCGGCCGAAAGCCAAGAGTGCAGAATGAAGTTCGACATAAAAGAACTTTGAACCGGTGAAGGCTCCCAATGCAAAACAAAAAAATATATAACTTATCTCTATCTTCTTCTTCTTCTTCTTTACTGGCGTAGATACCGCTTACGCGATTATAGCCGAGTCAACAACCAATCGTTTCTCATCTTCGCTACGTGGCGCCAATTGGATATTCCAAGCGAAGCCAGGTCCTTCTCCACTTGGTCCTTCCAACGGAGTGGAGGTCTTCCTCTTCCTCTGCTTCCCGCGGCGGGTACTGCGTCGAATACTTTCAGAGCTGGAGTGTTTTCATCCATCCGGACAACATGACCTAGCCAGCGTAGCCGCTGTCTTTCAATTCGCTGAACTATGTCAATGTCGTCGTATATCTCGTACAGCTCACCGTTCCATCGAATGTGATATTCGCCGTGACCAACGCGCGAAGGACCATAAATCTTTCGCAGAACTTTTCTCTCGAAAACTCGCAACGTCGACTCATCGGTTGTTATCATCATCCAAGCCATGGTGCATAGCAGGACGGGAATTATGAGCGACTTATAGAGTTTGGCTTTTGTTCGTCGAGAGAGGACTTTACTTTTCAATTGCCTACTCAGTCCGAAGTAGCACCTGTTGGCAAGAGTAATCCTGTGTTGGATTTCCAGGCTAACATTGTTGGTGGTGTTAATGCTGGTTCCTAAATAGACGAAATTATCTACAACTTCAAAGTTATGACTGTCAACAGTGACGTGGGAACCAAGTCGCGAGTGCGACGACTGTTTGTTTGATGACAGGAGATATTTCGTCTTGCCCTCGTTCACTGCCAGACCCATTTGCGTTGCTTCCTTGTTCAGTTTGGAGAAAGCAGAACTAACGGTGCGGGTGTTGTGGCCGATGATATCAATATCATCGGCATACGCCAGCAGTTGTACACTCTTATAAAAGATTGTACCTGCTCGATTCAGTTCTGCAGCTCGAATAATTTTCTCCAGCAGCAGATTGAAAAAGTCGCGCGATAGGGAGTCGCCATGTCTGAAACCTCGTTTGGTATCGAACGGCTCGGAGAGGTCCTCCCCGATCCTGCCGGAGCTTTTCGTGTTGCTCAACGTCAGTTTACACAGCCGTATTAGTTTTAACGGGATACCAAATTCAGACATCGCGGCATAAAGGAAGCTCCTTTTCGTGCTGTCGAAAGCAGCTTTGAAATCGACGAATAAGTGGTGAGTGTCGATTCTCCTTTCACGGGTCTTTTCCAAGATTTGGCGTATGGTGAATATCTGGTCGGTTGTTGATTTACCAGGTCTAAAGCCACACTGATAAGGTCCAATCAGTTTGTTGACGGTGGGCTTTAATCTTTCACACAATACGCTCGATAGAACCTTGTACGCGATGTTGAGGAGGCTTATCCCACGGTAGTTGGCGCAGATTGTGGGGTTTCCTGTTTTATGGATTGGGCATAGCACACTTAAATTCCAATCGTTGGGAATGCTTTCGTCCGATCATATTTTAAAAAGAAGCTGATGCATGCTCCTTATCAGTTCTTCGCCGCCGTGTTTGAATAGCTCGGCCGACAATCCATCGGCCCCTGCCGCTTTGTTGTTTTTCAGGCGGGCAATCGCTATTCGAACTTCTTCATGGTCGGGCAATGGAACGTCTGCTCCATCGTCATCGATTGGGGTATCGGGTTCGCCTTCTCCTGGTGTTGTGCGTTCACTGCCATTCAGCAGGCTGGAGAAGTGTTCCCTCCATAATTTAAATATGCTCTGGGCATCGGTGGCTAGATCACCTTGGGGGTTCTACAAGAGTATGCTCCGGTCTTGAAACCTTCTGTAAGTCGCCGCATCTTTTCGTAGAATTTTCGAGCATTACCGCTGTCGGCCAGCTTATCAAGCTCTTCGTACTCACGCATTTCGGCCTCTTTCTTTTCCTGTCTACAAATGCGTCTCGCTTCCCTCTTCAACTCTCGGTATCTATCCCATCCCGCACGTGTTGTGGTCGATCGTAACGTTGCGAGGTAGGCAGCCTGTTTATTTTCCGCTGCGACACGGCACTCCTCGTCGTATCAGCTGTTCTTTTTCACTTTCCGAAAACCAATGGTTTCGGTTGCAGCTCTACGTAAGGAGTTTGAAATGCCGTCCCACAGTTCCCTTATACCGAGTTGTTGACGAGTGCTCTCAGAGAGCAGGAGTGCAAGCCGAGTAGAAAATCGTTCGGCTGTCAGCTTCTCGACGTCGAACCTTTCTTGTGTTTGTTGGCATGCGTCCAACAATTTAGTGGTCCGAGTCGATGTTAGGACCTCGGAGCGCACGCACATCTAAAATACTGGAGACGTGTCTTCCGTCTATCACAACATGATCGATCTGGTTAGTGGTTTTTCGATCCGGAGACAGCCAGGTAGCTTGATATATCTTCTTATGCTGGAATCTAGTACTACAGATAATCATATTTCGGGCCCCGGCGAAGTCGATTAGCCTCAACCCATTTGGGGATGTTTCCTCGTGGAGACTGAATTTACCGACCGTAGTGCTAAAGATACCTTCTTCGCCCACCCTGACGTTGAAGTCGCCAAGCACGATTTTGACATCGTGGCGGGGGCATCTCTCATAAGTGCGCTCCAAGCACTCATAAAATGCATCTTTGGTCACATCGTCCTTCTCTTCCGTCGGTGCGTGGGCGCAAATCAGCGATATGTTGAACAACCTCGCTTTGATGCGGATTGTGGCTAGACGTTCATTCACCGGAGTGCATGATAGTACTCGGCGACGGAGTCTCTCCCACCACGAATTCCACACCAAACTTGCGCTCCTTTATATGGCCACTGTAGTAAATACCCCAAGGACCTACTCGCCTCTGTCCTTGTCCCGTCCATCGCATTTCTTGGAGGGCGGTGATGTTAGCCTTTATTTTCACGAGGACATCAACCAGCTGGGCAGCGGCACCTTCCCAATTAAAGAACCGGACATTCCAGGTGTATGCCCTCAATTTGTAGTCCTTATTTTGTTTACCATGGTCGTCATTGGGGGGTGGGGGGGGGGGGGGG